>NC_053027.1:349888885-349959817 GCF_003073215.2 Triticum urartu | reverse complement strand
ATTTTTATTCAAGCTGATTTGAGGGTTTTCTTTCATTCATACAATGTATAGTGCGCCTACACTTCAGGACTTTGCGACCTTCACCAGAGATTCCATCCCACCGTACCAGATAACTTGAGGACGCGCGCGGTATGTTCAATCTCACCCTAAATTAGTTGGCATGGCCTACTTTCCTGAACATATTCTAAATATTGGTACATTTGTATAAAAGGTGCCACATGCACCATATATGTCAAAGGGGATTTCCCCCCTCTTCTTTCTATATTAGGCAAATTGATGATGTATTGTTCTTTCGATTACTCTCATATTTCCATGACATCATGTTTACCCTATCTGTTTAATTATAGATTTTTGTCCTTCGATTTCAACTGTTATACAGTTCTTTCAATTTGGGCCCATATTTGCATGTTACCATATTTTCTTTAACAATCCTACAATTTTCTGCAGAACATCCCTTGCTATGCAATAGATTATGTAGTGCATAATTTTTCCATTTACATAGATGAAGGCTCCACGGATGTCATACTACACAAATCACGGATTTACAATTGTTGCTACTGTAAGACTTGATGAACGCCATGACTCCTATGTTGGCACTAGCTTTTGGAAAGAAATTGCAAAGTTTTATGTACTGAAAGCTGGCACTAATGCACATAAAAGGGCCTGCTCATGAGATATATGCTAACTTCCCTGACAAAATCATCCGTCCAGACTTTGTTCGAAGTAAGTTTTCGTTTCAACTATCTGCATGTTGACTTACATAGCTATGTCAAATGAATTGTGTAGTATTTGAGCAACCAATTGTTATTCCCTTTTCTTACTATATTCCTTCCTGATAACTTCTAGTTACCAATACACTTTTCTATTCCCCTGTTTTAACTAAATATTCCATGTACTCCCATTTCTATCAGAAAGCGCCGCCAACAAGGAGACTCCGAAGGTGGAGAACAGGGCTGCCAACAAGCGGAGGCGCGGTGAGCTAGAACCGCAAGCGACTCCAGCAGGCCTAGACTTCATCAGCAGCCTCCCTGATGATATGTTGAGAGTCTCATCTCCCTCTTCCCAATCAAATATGGGGCACGGACAACCGTCCTTTCCCGGTGGTGGCGCCCCCTATGAAAGTCCAGCTCTCTCGACCTCATCGACACCCACGAGCTATGCCATGGCTATCACAAAAGCTTTGATGCGTTCTCCAAGATCCTGGTAGTCACCTTGGCCCAACCAAAGGCCTTAGAATGGGCAAGTTCTGTTCCAACGACAAGGACCGAGCCAAGATTGACGACTGGTTCTCATCCCCTGCCCTAGATCGGCTCGAGGAGCTCACTTTTGATGATGGGCATATGCGGTCGCTGCTAACGTCCGCACTTCGCCTCGCACCCACATTGTCCGTCGCCAAGTTCAGGAACTGCCATCCCCCCTTAATGACGCGCCTGCTCTTATTCTACCATGACTGAAGCACCTCGAGCTCATCGTCGTCTTCCTCCCAAACTGTGACATGGAGCGCCTGTTCCGTGGCTGTACTGCACTCGAGTACCTTCGTGTTCAGGCAATCAATGGGTTGAGTACCTTCCACATCACCTCCATGACTCTCCGAACTATTTATGTGTGTTGCTGGTGCAGCAGGAAGACATCACAAGATGTGTACCATGGTATTGTCATTGAGGACACACCTGCACTTGAGAGATTACTTATAGTTGATCAAGAAGGTCCAACAAGAATCAATGTCATTTCTGCGCCGAAATTGACAGTGGTGGGCTACTCGTCTCACAAATACTCCGAATTGTTATTGGGTCCACACCCGTTCAGGTACAACAGCCGCCTTCTACCTTTCCTTCTACAAATTAACATTATTTCTAATTTTGAAGATGTTTGTTCGTCTTTAATTCAGAAAATGATTCCAACAAGCTTAACCCCGAACCTGCGCACAGTGAAGGTCTTGGCACTAGAATCTATCGGCCCCAACTAGAGTAAGTTGTCAGTTTCCTGAGATGCTTTCTGTGCCTGGAGAAGCTATATATCGAGGTGATGTACCTTTCCTATTAAATGTTAACCATAAGGGAGTTCAAGTTTTCTTAGGGAACTTTTCATCCACTCCAACCTCTTGTGAAGAAGGCTACATTTTTCTAGAATGTAATCAAATGCCCATGTTAATCATGTCAGATCGAAGATGGCATGTTAGTGCATTTGACAAATCCTGCAAACCAAATAGGCATGTAGTAATGTTCAAAACTGCATGTAGGCACTAACACATTTTCTTCTTTTGCAGATAAGATTAGGCCCAGCGGTGGATAATGTGATACAATATAACAATCATGTCGAATGCCTAGATCAACATCTCTCAGAAATTACTTTGAACTCCTACCGAGGGACCTTACCGGAGATTATATTCGCCAGGTTCTTTCTTCTTAGAGCAAGGGTGCTGAAGGAAATGAGGTTTGCCCTACATTTATTTCGCAAAAATGAATGGTTTATTGATAAGCACCGGCACCTGCGGCAGAATGGAGTAGGCTCCAAAAATGCTGAATTTCATTTTGGAACTTCAGATGACAGAGTAATTCGAAGTCATCGTGTCCACCCCATACATGACTTCTCAGTGACTGCCCCTTTGCAAAAATTGTGAGGTTTCGAAACCAGACTTAGAAGCGGTGATATTAGCTTGAACCTCTCTAATGGCCATGTTCAGCAAAACAGCGCGAGTGTTTGGAGCTGATTAGCTAAATTTCATTTCTAATATCAGTTTGAACCTTGTAATCTTCGAATTTTAGCCATATAACTCTAGAATTTGAACCTTGTAACATTTCAAGCTTTTGGTACAATCGTTGAAATGGCATTGTATGAGACTCGTATATTGCTAACACTATTTTGACCTTAATATGCAATGGTCTTAGATTTTATTAACCATTCTCGAATGAGTTTACCTTGTCGATCTCACAGCACATGATCTGTATGGCCAACTCGACTGCAATCTTCAGCATTATTGCACACAGTTGGTTTCTTCCGCCATGTGCACTGTAGAGCGCAGAATTAATTATCACACTCGAGTGTCCATCATCACCCTTCTGTGTAACTTTGACCTCATCACCCACGGGTAAACTTATGATCGAAGTCATTCCACACACTTCGTTTTTACAAAGCTTTTTGCCAAAAAAACGCCCATGATTTGTCCCTCTTCTAGCCGACGCGTGGCCAAACTAGACGGGCAGGAAGCTTGCGCGGTAGCACGGGAACAGGCTCATCGATGATACATTTGGCGCATCTTCGAGCCCACGCGTGCGGTGCGGTGTTGTAAAGTGTGCGCTGGAATCCTCCGCTATGAACGCCATGACAAGACGTGACGATTATAGGCCAGTCGGCGCCCATTTATTACAGCGCCCATTTAACCCTTGTGTCTCTTCAACCTTTCGATCGTGCCCCACCATTGCAAGAAGCACACCCACCACAAGAAATTCTTAGAGGGTATCCTGGGCGGCTCCAACGGCGCTCCGAGCAGCTATCGAGGACGAGCAGCAATTCACCATGCGTGCCGTGGTGGACACCCACAGAAGGTTCATGGACCTCTCGGTGGTGTACACCAACGACCCGGTCTGGGTGGAGCACTCCATCCACATCATGGAGCTGTTGCTTGCCGCGGAGAAGTACAAGGTGGTCGGGTTCGACCTCGAGTACACCCACGCTCGTGTCGGGTCTCGTCCCAAGGTCGCTGCCGCCCAGATGTGCGTGTGCCACCACGTCCTCGTCTACCACTGTTGCCTGGCCATAAGGCCTTGCAAGCGTTTCGCTAGGTTTGTCAACAACCCCCACTACATGTTCGCTATGGTGGACATCACCAACGATGTAAAGGCGCTCGAGAATTCGGGCATCGCCTGCCAGAATCTTGTCGACATCCAGGGCCAATACAAGATCTGGGGCAGCAAGGAGCATGAGAAGGACTCACTGGTTCACCTCACCGAGGCAATAATCGACCCCTACTACAAAGACATGTAGGATTTGTGCAACAAGGACAAGCGTGCCTGGCACTCGGCCTGGATGGAGAAACTCAACAAAGCTCGCATCGTGTACGCGGCCAAGGAGGTGTACACGAGCTACGACATGTACATGAGGATCTAGGTATCCAGCCGGAAGCACAGCAATGGCAAGCATCGTCGCAACAATAAGTAGATTATTTGATCCTTGTTTCTCCTACTTTA
The DNA here is from genome assembly GCF_003073215.2 of Triticum urartu. Lineage (NCBI taxonomy): Eukaryota > Viridiplantae > Streptophyta > Magnoliopsida > Poales > Poaceae > Triticum > Triticum urartu. Next base: position 349,955,630 of record NC_053027.1, on the reverse strand, counting down.
GTATGCATGTAATTGCTTACTTTGGTGTGTGGAAATGTTATGTGTGTAGTCACTTGTGTAATTGTGTGCTTAATTTGGTTATGCAATGCTGTCTTTTTAAGTATATATGTTGATGCTCTATAGACAGAGCGTAGATGTTATGCGGACAAAGAAAATCACATCGCACACAGACTAAACAATGGAACCCGTCGGTGATGTTTTCATTAATCACTCACAATTGTATACCGGCATTCGTTTGCTCACAACACACACGACTTGTTAGCAGTAATCGTCTGTGTTGTTATCGGTCTCCGCACACGTTTCCGATTACAAACCTATTTGCCTCGTATCACACAGATCTTGTTCATTTGAACCGTTTCTGCTCTCATGTCTCAACACAAACAGTTCATCCGAGTGAACCGCATGCCGTATATCGCACACACCTTTGATCTGGCTGACCGTTTCTTTTGTGTTACCTAATCACAAACAGTTCATCTGAGTGAACCGTATGATTTTACATCGCACACACCTTCATCTGGCTGCCCGTTTCTTTTGTTCATCCTCATCACAAACAGTTAATTGAGCTGAACCGTATGCCCTGCATCGCACACGCAACTAAAGTCTGAACCGTGTTTGATGCATCCTCCATCGCAAACGTTTTGCACCTTTTTTGACGGGTTTTTACACCACCGTTTGCGATTATGGCATCGCACATAGTTTCGTCGAAGGGTCTCTGATTCTAGTGTCCCGTTAGTAGCAACCTGCAGTAGTGATGGGAACAGCAGTGACCATGGGCCGCAATGATGACAAATCTAGAACGGGCCGTTCACGGGCCGATTTGGCACTATTCATACAGACCTTAACTATGAATGGGTCGTCTGCAAGCAGGCCGTTAATGGGCAAGCCATCTAATTTTGACTAGGCCGGCCTTTTTAACCTAAATGGGTCGTTGTTGGGCCTTGCCACGTGTTGATGTATCTTAGGCGACTCTTGTCCATTGGGCGGTTGACATCTGTCCCGTCGCGGAGCTAACACGTGGTTGCTATAGCCAATGAGAATTTTACACATGGAAAGTCCCCATTGGTCCCGACTGTTAACGGGTTATCAGATCCAAACTGGAACCTGATAGCTTAATGGCAACCCATTACGGTCGATGCCACGTGTTGATAACCCTTGATGAAAGCACTTCCGTGACGCGCCATATATCGTCATGGAAGTGGACACTTCTGTGATGATAATTTTGGTATTGTCGTGGACCACTTCTACGACAGCACATGTATGACTATCTTGATTCTGTCATAAAATCGTCATGGCTGTACATGCATGACAAAAAACGTGACCTACCATGACAAATACGTATCATCATGGAAGTGGTTTTTTGTAGTGTGGCTCAGTTTCCGTGACTCAATATGATTTAGCAGCCAGCCCTAGTAACTTTGCAAGAATTTATGCATCTCAACCCTATTATCTATCATAGTTCAACTCTGCCCCTTGATGCTGGTGATTGGCTCCGCGGCATCACTTATGAGTTGGAGTCTGCAAATGTTGACCCTACCAACTATGTCACTTTCACATCCTATTTCCTCAAGGGTCCCGTTGCTCAATGGTGGGACAGTCACAGGCTTTCACAACCTATTGGAACAGTCATTACCTGGCTGGAGTTCCAAGCTGCTCTTCGTGCCCACTACATTCTGCAGGGAATTATGGACAGGAAGAAGCGAGAGTACTGCGACCTCACACAGGGCAACAAGACCGTAGATGCTTATCAGCGGGAGTTCCTTTACTTGTCCCATTATGCTGAACAGGATATCGCTACGGATGCTCGCAGACAGGAAAATTTCCGTGAAGGACTTCCCCCTGATATCAAGCTCGCGCTCCTTGTTCAAGACTTCGCAACCTTGGTGAACAAGGACATTCAGGTCGAGACTGGTCTGCAGGAACACAAGGAAGCCTTCAAGTGCAACCCCGACTTTGGCTCATCTTCAGGCTCATCATCACATAAGCGTAGGAAATGGGTCCCCTACAACATGTATCAACCAGCTGCCCCTGCACCAAGGCCGTCCTATGCTGCACCTCGCCTGCCTCCTCCACCATCGAGGCAGCCTCTTCGAGCTGCACCACCTCGAGCTCCTACTCCTCGTCCCAATGACGGGTTGTGCATCAAGTGTGGCCGTCCAGGTCACCGTGCCAGAGAATTCTATTAGAATCAGAACCAACTTGCACTTCCTTCAACTAGCCATTCGCAATGGACGTGGTAACAACCAGCCCCGCAACAACAACAACAATGCCGGACATTTATGTGGTCGTGGTCACGCTAACCACATTGATCTAAATAAAGCTCAAGGCCAGCCTGCTACTGTGATGGGTAGTCTTCTTGTTAATTCAGTACCAGCATCTATTTTATTTGATACAAGAGCATCACATTCATTCATGTCACAAGCTTTTGCGTACATGCACAACATTAAATGTGAGAACATGAACACTTCACTAGTGGTACACACCCCTACGAGCCAATGTCAAACCTCCATGGTTAGCCATAACGTCCCCATTGAAATTGAAGGGTTGGAATTACATGTCTCTCCCATTATTTTGAAGTCTTCCAATATAGACCTCATTCTGGGAATGGATTGGTTGAAGGCACATACTTCTTCTATCATTTGTGCCACTAAAATTGTCCATCTCCTACATCCTTCGAATGAGATAGTAAACTACTATGCTCGTCTTGTTCAAAATGTCTAAGCCCAGATTTATTCCTTGAATGTGTTGAACGCATCAACTCTAGAGGGAATTAAAAACGTTCCAGTCATTTGCAACTTCCAAGATGTCTTTCCAAAAGAACTTGCAGGAGTACCCCCGGTTAGAGCTGTCGAGTTTGTCATCGACTTGAAACCAGGCACCACTCCTATTGCCAAGCGACCCTACAACATGCTGCCGCATGAACTCCTTGAACTTAAGGAGGAAATCCACAATTCCCTTTGCAAAGGTTTCATTTCTTGAAGTTCCTCTGCTTGGGGAGCACCTTATCTCTTTGTCAAGAAGAAGGATGGTATGAAACGTTTGGTCCAAGACTACCGACCTATCAACCAAGCAACAATTCATAACAAGTATCTGCTTCCTCGGATCAGTGATCTGTATGATCAACTTGTTGGCTCCTCGGTCTTCTCTAAGCTCGACTTGAGGTTGGGTTACCACCAGATCCGGGTTCGTGAAGAGGATATCCCAAAGACCGCATTCATTACTCGTTATGGTTCATACGATTACACTGTCATGTCTTTTGGCTTAACCAATGCTCCAGCAACCTTCTCTCGTTTGATGAACTATATATTCATGGAATACCTCAACAAATTCATCATGGTGTATCTAGATGATATCCTTATGTATTCCAAGAATAAAGAAGAACATGTTGAACATCTTCGTCTTGTACTGGAAAAGCTTCGAGAGCACCAACTATATGCCAAATACTCTAGGTGTGAATTCTGGCTACCGGAAGTGCTTGTATCTTCCTATGTTGGATTTGGATCATGTATCTCTTTGTTTTTCGAGGATCTAGCATATGTTTGACCGAATCTTGTTGATTTGAGTGTTTCTCCCTCGTATTTCCCCTCGTCTTCTTTGTGTTCTTCGTAGGATCCCCTGCATTTCGTGAAAGATCGAGCACCTAGGGTTCTACCCTACATCAATTTAGTATGAAATGTTGAATAATAATTTTAGTGATTTGCTACAGTAGAGAATGATAAAGTTTTGGATTGATTTATACTAACTTACCTCACGAGTTCTTATTGAGTTTTGTGTGGATGAAGTTTTTAAGATTTAGGGAAACCGTGATATAAAAGGAATTAAGGAGACACAAAAGCTCAAGCTTGGGGATGTCCAAGGAAACCATGATAATATTTCAAGAAGTCTCAAGCATCTAAGCTTGGGGATACCCTGGTAGGCGTCCCACCTTTCTTCTTCAACAACTATCGGTTAGTATAGGTTGAGCCTAAGTTTTTTCTTCTTCAGATAAGTTGTGCTATTCTTGGAATGTCATTTTATGTTGTTTTTCTTGTTGTTTTAATAAAATACTTAGATCTGAAACTTTTAAATAAGAGAGAGTCTTCAAATAGCTACCCATTTACTTAACTACTCTTTTGATCTTCACTTATATCTTTTTGGAGTAGTTTGTCAATTCTATCATGCTTCACTTATATTATTTTGAGAGATGAAAATTTTTATGCTCATGTTCTTGACTTAAATTTGTTTGAGCTTTTCAAAAAGAAATTGCAACATATGAAACTAGTCCCAAGGTGATAGATATTCAAGAGGGATATAATAAAAACATATGAAACTAGTCCCAAGGTGCTTTCATGCAGATCATTGGACAAAATAAACTTGATTCTTTGTAATAGTTTTGAGATATGATGATAGTGATATGTGAGTCATGTTGATGAGTAATGATGCTTTTGTAAGAATATTGGTGTTAAGGTTTGTGATTCCCTATGAAAGCACAAAATTCAATAGTTATGCAATGAAATTACATCCTAGTTATGGTGCATTATTTGGTGTTAGTTATGCTTAATGCTCGCTTATGTGATTTTTCGTTTCTTGGTTGGTTGCTTCTCAATCTTTTTGCTAGCCTCCACTTGTACTAAGTAGAAATACTACTTGTGCATCCAAAATCCTTAAACCCAGTTTTGCCATATGAGTCCACCATACCTACCTATATGCGGTATTTCCGTGCCGTTCTAAGAAAATTTGTATGTGCCATATCTAATTTTCAAAATAAATTTCCCCCTTTGTGTGCTCGTACCGCTCATGAAGCGACAGGGGGTGGCCAATATTTTCCATGCTAGATGTGTTATTCTCAAGATGAGTGTCTATTGCCTTGTCATTGCATGAGAGTACGACAAAGGTATTAGGGATGCCTAGTCCCGAAATGAAAATTGAATTTACTTTATGTTGTCAAATAATAAATTCCTTGGAAAGTGTTAGTATGGAGGGTACCCATGGATACGGCTAGCCATGGATTGTGAAAGAATGGTGGAAAAAGGAATAAATTTTATTTTTTGTTTGGGAATCGCCCATGATATATCTAGCATGGAAAGTGTTTGGAATTACTCGGTCCTTTTCGTTTACGGGAAAAGTATGCCTCCCAAAATCTTTTATCTCTCAATTTAAGCTTTGAGCTATGGCACCTCTACAAATCCCCACTTCCCTCTGCGAAGGGCCTTTCAATTTACTTTATGCAATTTTTATTTTTATTTGAGTCTCCATCTTCTCTTACAAGTACCAACTAAGGGGCACTATGATCGTACTGGAGCATTGGATGTAGCTAATATGCGAGTATGTTTCATGAATGGGTCAATGGTTGAGCATGATGGGCTAGGGATAACTTGCTTTAGTGTTGATATTTTGAAAGACATGGTTGCTTGTCGATATGCTTGAGTATAGAAATCTTCCTGTCAAAACTAGACTATTGCTTTGAATCATATAAAAGTCCAGATGCCCATGCTACAAAAGAAAAGAATGTGATGAACATGATAGGCAGCATTCCACATCAAAAATTCTGTTTTTATCATTTACCTACTCAAGGACGAGCAGGAATTAACCTTGGGGATGCTGATATGTCTCCAACGTATCTATAATTTTTTATTGTTCCATGTGTTATATTATTATTATTCTTGTATGTTTTACAATCATTTTATAGCAACTTTATATAATTTTTTGGGACTAACCTATTGACATAGTGCCCAGTGCCAGTTGCAGTTTTTTGCTAATTTTTTACATCAAAGAAAATGAATAACAAACAGAGTTCGAATGCAGCGAAACTTTTTGGAGATTTTTTCTAGACCAGAAGACACCCGCTGGGCCAAAGAAGTACCAGAGGGGATGATGTGGCCCACAGTCATCTCCATGTACACCTTCATAGCACCTCAAGCCCCAAGTGGACCTACCGGACTTAAGGTGAACCCGCTCCTCTTCGAGATTTACATGAATATCTATTGGACTTGGTTGCTACCTCACCATGGAACGTTGTGCATCATTAGGTACAAGGGCGACCGCCACCAAGAAGCTAGGGAGCTTTCTAGAGGTCAAGGAGAAGGACCCCAAGGCCACAAGGAAGAACAAGGAGTGCATGAAGTTCATCTCTGCACTTCCCAGGTGACCCCGTGTGATGTAGGGTGGAACCCTAGATGGCCGATCTTTCACGAAAGGAGAGGATCCCGTGATGAACATGAAGAACACGAGGGGAAACACAAGGGGAAATCACAAAGGGGAACACAAGAGAAACACTCAAAACAACAAGTATGATCACACATGCGCTAGATCCATGAACACAAAGGGAGATACATGATCCACGATCAACAAGGGACGATACACGGTAACCGGTTCTTCTCCAAAGGAGGTCTTGATGGGGCCACCCAAAAGGGGGTCTTGAATCCAAGGGGATCTTCTCCGTAGAGGGGTCGCGGTCTCTCTCGTGGAGCAGATCCGATGTGGATGAGCGAGGCTCTATCTCTAATATTAGCTATCACAACGCTAACCCTAGCTAGGAGGAGTAGGAGGTCTATTTATAGTCTAGGACTAAGTAAGGGGGTACATGGGCCTCAGGCCCGAATCCTGTGTGTAGTGAGGTATCGGACATCCGGTATGTAGCGGTCGTCCGGTGGCTCGGGGACGGCCGGACGTCCAATGGTCACCGGTCTTCCGCTATTTCTGTTCTGTGAAGGCGACGCCGGACGACCGGTCACTTCAGACTTCCGCTAATTCTGGCTCGGGTGCTGTGGCTTCAGGCTCCATACGTCCGGTCCCGACCGGTCGTCCGGTGGCTGTAGCTTCGTTGGCCTTCCTTCTTCATGACCTTGGCACTTGGTGTCCTCGTCGCCTTGTCTGGTAGATGTAGCTGCTCCGTGGCTCTCCTCCAAGTACCTGATCATGCATAGTGTTTCCGCTTAAGGTAGTAGCCATGTCTCATGTATAGAAAGTGGTGGTTAGGAGAGGAGCAAATTCACCTTATCTTTGATAGCCTTTGCTCGTGCCCTTGTCATTGGTCCAAGTGGTGTCGTGGGAGACATAGGTAGGTCCATTGGGATGATCTTGGGATGCTCCGCATCATCTCCCCTCCCTTGAGAATGATCCGACCTCAGATCGAATTCTTCGTCACCATGGTAGGGCGAGAGATCCTTGACATTTGATACGTCTCCAACGTATCTATAACTTTTGATTGTTCCATGCTATTATATTATCTGTTTTGGACGTTTAATGGGCTTTAATATACCTTTTCATATTATTTTTGGGACTAACCTGCTAGCCAAAGGCCTAATGCAAATTGCTATTTTTTTTGCCTATTTCAGTGTTTCGCAGAAAGGAATACCAAACGGAATCCAAACGGAATGAAACCTTCGGTGATGTAGGGTAGAACCCTATGTGGCCGATCTTTCACGAAAGGAGCGGATCCCGTGATGAACACGAAGAACACGATGAGGGAAACGAGGGAAACACGGGGGAAACACAACAGAAACACTAAACCAACAAGAAAATAGTCACACATGTGCTAGATCCTCGAGTACATAAGAAATCACACGATCCACGGGCAACTAAGGATGATACAAAGGTAGCCGGTCTTCTCCACGAGGAGGTCTTGAAGTTCTTCTCCGCAAGGAGGTCTTGGATCCAATGGGATCGTCTCCGAAGAGGGGCCGCGGTCTCTCTCATGGAGTAGATCCGATGTGGATGAGCAATGCTCTATCTCTAATATGAGCTAAACCAATGATAACCCTAATTCGGAGCTAGGGGACGAGTACTTATAGTCCAACGGGTAAGTTAGTGGTTACACGGGTCGTTGCCCCTTCCACTGCGCACAGGCAGGCCGGTAGTACCGGTCATGGGGCGGTTGTTCTGCTGGGAGCTCAGGTACCGGTTCCTGGAGGGGTTTCTGAAGGTGCTCAGCAATTGTACCAGTCCTTGGGGCGGTAGTGCCGGTATTTTGGCTGTTACCGATATAAACCGGGGCTGTACCAGCCTTGCACCGCTTGATTACAGAAGGTTGACCGGTAGTTGGCCGGTAGTGGGGCGGTTGTACCAGTCGAATGATAGTTGGTGGTTGCACCGGTATTTCTGCGCTTGGAAGATGTTCTTCATGCTCTTGATGTCCATCTTGCATCATAACTTCTCCTTGGTTGCTTACATGGTACCTAAGCACACAAAGCATCTCCGTTTGAGGTAGTAGCCATGTCTCATGTGGGTCAAAGGGAAGTTCAACAAGGAGAGAGTTAACCTCGTTCTTGATGGCTCTCGCACGAGCTCTTGTCATTGGTCCAAGTGGTGTCGTGGGAGATGTAGGTAGATCCATGGGGGTGGCCTTGGGATGCTCCACGTCATCTCCCCTTCCCTAGGAAAGATCCGACCTCCGATCGAAATCCTCATCACCATGGTATGGGGAGAGATATTTGACGTTGAAGATGTCGCTCACGGCATACTTGTCGCGTGGGATGTCAATCTTCTAGGCATTGTTGTTGTAGCGTGCAAGCACCTTGAAGGGTCCATCAGCTTGTGGTAGAAGTTTGGACTTGCGTTCATTGGGGAAGCGTTCCTTGCGAAGGTGTAGCCACACAAGATCGCCAATGTTGAATATCATGGGTTGCTTGTTGACGTTGAGCTTGGTCGTGAGTCGTTGTACTTCGCGCTCGATGGTGTGCCTTGTATCTTCATGAACCTTCTTGAGATTATTCACACATGCACTTGCGCCCATATTGATGCTCTCTTGTAGTGGTAGAGGGAGAATGTCCAATGGGGACAATGGATTGAATCCGTAGACGACCTCGAAGGGGGACTTGCCAGTAGTTGAGTGTCTTGTGCGGTTGTAGGCGAACTCGGTGATAGGTAGACACTCCTACCACTCCTTGATGTTCTTCTTGATTAGCACGTGAAGTAGAGGGGAGAGTGTGTGGTTGGTCACCTCCGTTTGGCCGTCGGTTTGTGGATGGTAAGTCGTGGAGAAGAGTAGCTTCAGTCCGAGCTTAGCGCATAGTGTCTTCAAAAAGTAACTCAAGAACTTGACGTCGCGGTCCGAGACAATCGCCTTTGGCACTCCATGTAGGCAAATTATTTCACTACAAACACTATAGGAATCAGCTACTTTGCCATCTGCCACAGCAGACGGGAAAGGTAGGAACGGCTCCGGCAAAGGTCTTTGCCGTCTGCCGCGGACGACAAACGGCTCCGGCAAAGTAAGGATCGGCAAAGAGCTACTTTGCCGTCCGCTTTCGGTGGCTGACGGCAAAGGGGCCTTTGCCATCAGCAGCTGACGGCAAAGAAAGCAGATGGCAATAATTACGCTGTTAGTCCGTTAGGTGGCTAACGGCAGCCTTTGCCGTCCACCGCTGACGGCAAAATTTGTCCTGCCTTTGCCGTCCGCCGAATGATGTCAGCTGGACGTCACTACACGGTAGGCCTTTGCCATCCGCCGCTATAGGCAAAGCCTTTGCCGTCCGCCGCTGTAGGCAAAGCCTTTGCCGTCTGCCGCTGTAGGCAAACTGACCAAATGGGTCACTTTCCAGGAGGCACAGGTGGCCACCGCGTGGCTGCTTTGCCGTCCGTGGCTGTTGGCAAAGTTGCCTTTGCCGTCCGCGGCTATCGGCAAAGGTGGCTTTGCCATCAGTAGCTGACGGCAAAGATCCTGCTTTGCCCCATTTTTTGTGTTTTTTAATGCAACAATTTTGACACCAAATATATATGACATATATATATATAATATTTCACAGGGCTATTTAACAGCAAACATATCACATATCCAGCACATAAGTTTCTTCGTACATACATATATAGTTCCATCCATTCATACATAGCAAGTTCCATCAAGTTGCACATACACATTGTTCCATCCATACATATTACAATGCAAAGTTTCATCAAGATAGCAAGTTCCATCATAGCAAGCTAGAAGAATACTTGAAGAGAATGAAAGAAAAAACAAGCACTCCATCATAGCAAGCTAGCTTCCGTGAAGTGGATGAAATCTGCAAAATGGCAAATAAGAAAGTTAGAAAAAGGTGACTAGAAGAAGAAGACTAGAACAAGAAGACTAGAACAAGAAGTATATGCCATTTATGAGCTAACTTAGGTGAAATGGATCATATATGAGCTAACTAAGTTGAAATGGGTCATTTATGAGCTAACTAAGGTGAAATGGATCATTTATGAGCTAACTTAGTTGAAATGGATCGTTTATGAGCTAACTTAGGTGAAATGGATCATTTAAGAGCTAATTTAGGTGAATTGGATCGTTTTTAGCTAACTTAGGTGAAATGGATCGTTTATGAGGTAACTAAGTTGAAATGGATCGTTTATGAGCTAACTTAGTAAAAAGCATCATTTTAGAGCTAACCTAGGTGTGATGGGTCATTTTGGAGCTAACCTAGGTAAGATGGTTCATTTTGGAGCTAACCTAGGTGAAATGGGTCATTTTAAAGCTAACGTAGGTAAAATGGATCATTTAGGAGCCAATCTAGGTAAAATGGGTCATTTTAGAGCTAACTTGGATAAAATGGATCGTTTATGAGCTAACTAAGGTGAAATGGGTCGTTTTTGAGCTAACTTGGGTGAAATGGATCATTTATGAGCTAACTTAGTTGAAATGGATCGTTTATGAGCTAACTTAGGTGAAATAGATCATTTAAGAGCTAATTTAGGTGAAATGAATCGTTTGTGAGCTAACATAGTTGAAATGGATCGTTTGTGAGCTAACTTAGTAAAAAGCATCATTTTAGAGCTAACCTAGGTGTGATGGGTCATTTTGGAGCTAACCTAGGTAAGATGGTTCATTTTGGAGCTAACCTAGGTGAAATGGGTCATTTTAAAGCTAACGTAGGTAAAATGGATCATTTAGGAGGTAATCTAGGTAAAATGGGTCATTTTAGAGCTAACTTAGATAAAATGGATCATTTATCAGCTAACTAAGGTAAAATGGGTCATTTTAGAGCTAACTTAGGTAAAATGGATTGTTTATGAGCTAACTAAGCTAATTATGCAATTTTTGACATAAGTAAGCTAAGTACAAATTGTTTTAGAGCTAACTTAGGTAAAATGGATGGTTTTGGAGGTCAGTAAGCTTATTAAGTCATTTTGAGGAAAAGAAGCTAACTCTAGGTCATTATGGTAAGCATATTGGAGGAAATAAATCTAAGTCTAGGTCTTTATGCATTTGTTAAGCAAAACACTAGAGAAACTTACCATGATCATGGAGGTGTAGGAGTAGGCTGGCTCGTGCCGGTAGGTGGAGAAGGATCGTGCGATGCTTGTCTGGAGTTATGCTGCACCAAAGATCATTTTCATTGTCTCGTTAGCATGATGAAACTCAAATGTTAAGACTAGCAAGTAATGTACATTCAAATTAAACTCACCGTGGTCCCAGGAGCAATCACTGGCATTGGCGGAGCGGTCTGACCAGACTTCTCGCACACAGACTGCACATTTGGTTTTGACAACTCAGTCATACTAGTTAGTAATGAGAGAAACACTACATAAATGTTTTGGCTAATCTATACAAGAAACTTACCACAAGGAGCTCGTACATGGCCCTTGCATGCATGTCATTCCGTGCCCTCTCCTCCTCCAACATCTTTGTCGTCCTCTCCTCCAACTCCCGCTGCCTCTCCGCCGCCTCCGCCAGAAGTTCCGTTCTATCTCTCTCACTCTGTATAGCAGCCTGCAACACCACTCACATGACCATTTGTAATCATTGATGGAAGCGCACACAATGTAATGGAGAAAGATAGCTGAGTACGTATAACTAACCTTGAAGGCGAGTTGGACTGGCCGTTCACGAGGCCTTATCTCAGGAGCGGAGCTCGACTGGCGCGCGTTGATCTCTGGGAGAGTGCTAGGACAACGGATAAGTCCATCTCCCATGGCTATGGAGCCATGGTACCTCCCGCCACCAGATATCATTAGCAGCTCTGTATCAATGGGACCCTCGCTCGGGTTAAAGTCCTCCCCTTTCCTCGCCTTCTCCTCATCTCTATATTTCACGAGCTTGTCGTGGAAGGAGATGGTGGTGAAGTTCTTTGGATCATCGAGGTCAGACGGACAGAATGCCTTGGCTTTCTTGTAAGAGGTAGTGTGGGCCATGGCATACAGGTCGTACACCTCTGGCACCTTATCCGCCTTATTGTAGCATGCCTGAAAGAGAGAAACAAAGTAAATTAGTAATTAAAGGGCTAAAGCTAGCATGATGAATGAATTGCATGAATCATGAAGCAAACCACATACCCAGTTCCGCCCGAACTGATATAAGTTGGAGGTGCCTTGATGGTGTGGCACACCTTCCATTTGGGGACGTTTGTCCTTGGCCTCGTTGTGGAGGGCTAGCCATTCTTTTGAGCACCACTCATTGACCAACACCTCCCAACAATCCATCCGATCTGCACACCATCTCGGAGGAGCCTAAGTTAGCAAATAGAAACTTGAGCGCTACGGCTATGAATTACTAAATGAAGGAAGTAAGTACAACGCCTTAAGAATTACCTTCATGTACTCCTCCTTACTCAATAACTTCTCGCGGCACGCTGGCTTGGTCTTCTTGATACCACGCGAGGCGTAGTAGTCTCGAACAGCCTGCACCCGAGCCTCGTGCCGTAAGTTCTGTAGTAGGCGCTTGTAGACGTTATCGATAACATTTGCCGCTTCCTCCTCGTATCCCTCCTCACACCTGTAGAATGTCTGCAATCAATTGAGACAATATTGATTAGTACAATTAATAACTAGCTAGTTGAAGATTTTTAATTGTGTAAAGGAGAAATTACCCAAAACTTTCTGATCACCACGTCTGCCCTCATCTTGCACAAGACACTGTTGATAATCTCACCCGGCGGGGCCAAGGCAGCCAAGTAGTGCTCCCAACTCAATCCAAGCTCTGGAAGCCGACCCTCACCAGGCAACGTGCCAAACCCCGGGAAGTTTTGCCGACAAAGAACTCCAAGGACGGAGTTGGGCCGGCGGACACTATGATGGTGGTCCCAACCCCTGTAGCATGACAAGGCCAACGCATTAGTTATTTGAAGAAACGTGAATGCAGAAGGTACAAAAAGATTAAATGCACTTACCTCTTCTGCTCGCGGGTCGCCGGCACGGACGGGAGCCGTGTACAACCACGCTGGTAGATGGTGCCCCCTCCTCCTCAATATCAGTCGGCTCCCCGCCATCATCAGCATGGCCACTCGGCTCCTCGGGCTGATCCGGCCAGGTACCCCATCTAGACGTGTGCTCCTCCGAGGTCTCGTGGGCCGAACTCTCGTGGGCCAAAGGCCCGTTGGCCCGAGGCTCGTGGGCCGAAGGCCTGTGGACGGGAGGCTCGTGGACCGGAGTCCGTGTAGCCTCCTCCTCGGACGAGTCCACCCTAGTAGTCACGTGCTCGGGTGAAACAGCTGGGGGTGGCGGCGAGGAAGACGCCCTAGCAGTCACCGTACGTCCTCTCCCGCGACCACGTGCTCTAGCTCCTCTTTTCTTCTTACCTTGTCCCCTGCTGGGCACCGCGGTCGACGAAGAAGGGCCCGGCGGTGTCTCCATACTGTCTAGCAACGCTCGGTGGAGAGGTGCGTGTGGAATGGAAGACCTCACACCATGCGCCAGCGAAGAAGGGGCCTCGGAGCGCTCCTGACCAGCGCCCACCATCTTTCAACACCTGCCATGACAAAGAGTAAATGAAATTTGTACAACATAAAAAAACACCGACATGAATAATAATATGTATATCACATAAGTGTATCATCATCAAGTACAACATAAAAAAATTGAATACCTGACACTACTAATAATCTCAATTAGTATCATCAATAAAATGCATAATCATCATCATCATCACTATAATCAATGACGGGCTCATAGGGTTCAGTGGCATCAACATGTGGAAGGCCACCTTGACGTAATCGGTCAAGCATTGACAGGTCATCCGCAGCAGTAATCTCTTCTTGTTCTGGCTCTTCTTGTTCCTCCTCTAGGGTGGTGTCGGATTCACTGTCGCTGTCTACTTCAATGTTTTGGGGTGAAGTATAGCAGTTCTTGAAACGCTTTTTGGAAAGACGTGTCTCTTGGAAGAATTCTCCTTCATATGTGTCTGGGTTAATGTGAGGTTCATAATCCTCTTCCTTTGGGGGAGATAGTATAGCACGTGGTGGCACTTCATAAACGACATCCCAACCTTTCAGATTTGGATTAGTTTGGCAGGCCCACGGCAGATAGAATACTTGGGTCGCCTGTTGAGCCGTAATATAGACATCAGGAACATCTAAATGGGTGCTTTGGTTGATTTCCACTAGCCCTATATGTTCATGAGTCCTTCTAGTCTCCTTCTGCTGAAACCAATAACATTTGAAGACTACGACATTCGGTGGGTTTTCACCATAGAATAGAAGTTCATAAATTGCTTCAACTCTCCCATAATACTAAGTACCTCCTTCGCCGATAGCAGATACACAACAATTTGTAGACTTTCGGTCGGCCATAGATAGCTCTTTGCCATAGGTATGAAAGCGATACCCGTTGGTGTCGTATTTGTCAAATGAACGAACCTTATAGTCAAAACCATTAGCGAATTGTCTCAATTCGGCGTCCATAGACTCTGAATTAGCCTACAATTTTAATACGAAAGGATTGTTGCATTACGCACAAATTAGCGAATAAAATGAAATTGTCTAATAGAAATTACCATTTGTTTGAACCAAGAGATGAAACCGGGATAGCCGCCTCCTTGCTTTGCGAGAAGCTCATACTCTTCGACGGAATCCTTTTGGATCACCTCTCCATACGAGAATATGGCGACGTATCGACTGTATGAAATATCCAGGAATAAGAGCAGTTCAAAGGAAATAGAAGTTGCGAAACAATGTACCGAGAACTTACTCGATGTACGGTCGCACTTCTATCAGGTTGTTGAAGATGTACAACGAAATGGTCTGCCATTCTTCGTTATCCAAAGATACTGGATTTGAAACACTGGCTGGTGCGAGATTCCCTTTGAATAGGCTGAGGTTGGATCCGCCCTTTTTAGGGTCATCAGCATTGTACCGAGGCTTCGGATTATTCAAATGACGATTTTTGGCTTCGTTGTGTGCTGTCATGAAGTTTGCCGCCTCCTTAGTGATGAATGCCTCAGCCATCGATGCTTCAATTCAATGTTTATTTTTACATTTTTTTCGAAGCGTCTTCTGCATCCTCTCAGTTGGGTAGCACCAATGATTTTGCACGCCCCCCCAATCTTGCCTCGGTCGGGAGATGCAAAATCAAATGCTGCATTAGATTTAGGAAGCCCGGTGGAAAGATCTTCTCTAACTTGCAAATCAACTCCGGCGCCAACTCTTCCATTTCTTCTAGCACGCCAAGCGATAGTTCTTTCGCACAAAGAACACAGAAGAAATAGCTGAGTTCTGCCATTCATCCTCAGGGATGAAGCCACGCAACATCACCGGCATTACCCGCTCAATCCATATGTGCCAATCATGACTCTTGAGACCAAATATCTTCAATTTTTCAAAAATCGCTCCCTCTTTAGATTCACTTCATACCCATCGGGGAACATCAACTGCATTTTCACCCACAAGATAATTTCCCTCATAGCTGGCCTTCCAAGATTGAACCATGTCTTTGGCTTCGTCTAGTTCTGCTTTCCTTTCGGTTCTTTCATGTTTTGTAACGGCCTATCACATAGCGCCTCCAGATCGACTCTAGCCTTAGTATTATCCTTTGACTTCCCATCTATGTCGAACAATGTACCAAAAAGTGCCTCGGCGATATTCTTCTCAGTGTGCATCACGTCGATGTTCTGTGGGCAAAGGAGGTCTTTGAAGTAAGGCAGATCCCATAAGCATGTCTTGTGAGTCCAGGCGTGCTTAGAATTATACCCCTTGAAGTACCCTGGGCGCTCTGGATCTGGCTCGAGAGAATTTCACTGATCCAAGGTCTGTTGGCCTGTCAACACATGTGGTGCAGAGTTTTTGACAACTCTACCTCTGATGAAGTTCTTCTTGTCTTTCCTGAACTTATGGCGAGGATTCAGGAACTGTCTATGCATGTCGAAGCAAGAAAACTTGCGAGCGGCCTGAAGCCAACGAAAATCAAGAGCTCCCTTGCATGTGGGGCACGAGAACCTTCCATGCACACACCAGCCAACGAATAGCGCATACGCTGGCAAGTCATGCGTCGAGTACATGTACCAGACATGCATTATGAAGTTCCGTTTGCTATAGGCGTCGTATGTCTTGAACCCATTATCCCAGGCTTCTTGCAATTCGTCCTTAAGAAGCTGCATGTACACATTCATATTTTTCCCCCGGATAGCTGGGCCCTGGAATTATCAACATCAGGAAAATGTTCTTTCTTTGCATAATCTGTCCGGGGGGGGAGATTGAGTGGAAAGACAAATACGGGCCAACAACTGTATTGGGCTACCGTCATACCAAACACACTGAACCCATCCGTGCTGATGCCGACTCGAGGATGCCTCGGATCTGCCACTTTGTCAGCATGTAATTCATCAAACTTTTTCCATGCAACACCATCCGATGTGTGTACCACCATCAGATTCCCATCTGCATCTAGTTCGGTTCTTTTGCCTGTTTTGTGCCATGTCATCTGTCTGGCCGTCTCTTCGACCATGAAAAGACGTTGAATTCTTGATACGATTGGCATATACCGAAGAACACTAACGGGGATTTTGGTCTGTGTCTTCTCACCCACACCTTTGCCTACCACAACATACCTGGAAGACTTGCAAATGGGACAATAGTTCAAGTCCGCATAGTCAAGCCTAAATAAGGCACATCCTTTCTCACACATCTTCTCATAGGGCATCTTCAGTGCACGGAGGATTTTGTCCGACTGGTACAGGTTTGTAGGCATTACATGGCCTTTGGGTAGAAAGCGTCCAAATACTATCATCATTGCATCGTAGCATTCTCTGCCCAAGTTGAACTGAGCCTTCAGAGCCATTACTTGTGAGATGGAATTCAACTGACAAAGCTCAGTGTGCTCGTGGAGCGGACGTTTTGAAGACTCCAACATTTCATTGAAGGCCTTTGCAGTTTCCTCCATCTCCTCGTCCGGATCCCGAGCATCATCATAGTCTTGCACCATGTTTTCCATCCCGGTACCATGCTCGTCGGTGCGACGACAATCCACCTCAGCTCGGTCACGTTGGGCACACTCACCATGATATGTCCACACCGTATAATCGGGCGTAAAACCACCCTTCCGTAGGTGTTTCCTATTTCAGCCTGTGTCCTCTTTTCTCAATTTCCGCACTAGAAACAGGGGCACCAGGTTTTCCTCTGGCCATTTGCAAATGCGGCTTGCACAAACCCCTTGGTTTTTGTGAACCATTCGGCGCTCCATTTGTTCTGACTAGTGTGACCGGTATACATCCACGCACGATCACTCATCTTGACTTTCAGAGCTACTGGACACACAACAAATATATATATATATATAGCTAGCTATCAAGTTTCATCGGCACGAACACCGGAACAGAGCAAATAATTAATGGGGGAGGAGGACATGTCATTTCTGCTCACCCACGAACGAAGGGACAGAGCTCGTCAAACGCACGGCGAGGTCGTCGAACACCAAACCTCGCAGCGATGAAACAACTGCACATTTAAATCTACCCGATCAACATAATTATATATGATGTTTGTAACATCCCAAATTTTCAGATTTGGAATGTTAATAGGATCATTCTTTGTCATCATGATTTCTATGCATATTTGAATTATTATTATTATTGTTTATTCAAAGTGTTTTCCAACTCAAGGCAAAAATATTTGGAGTGGAGATAATATGACTTCTCCCCTATTAATTATATTTGGAAAATGCTAAGAATATATTCTGGTGTCTACCTAAATTATTTTTTCTTTATAGAAACTCAAAATTGTTTTATAGTGGTTATTATGTTGCTCTTTATGTGCTTGCATTGCATAAAATATAATTTTTCAAAAATGCACTGTGTCGTAAAAATGTTCACTGTTTTCCAATATATATATATATATATATATAATATTTTACTGCATGTTTCTACTATTTTAGTAATTCATTTGATATTTTATATCCTAGCAATATACTTCTGTCCACTATTAACATATGTCAGATCTTACTGTTCATAGGCTGAACAGTGCGCAGCCAAACTTATATTCCCCGCCCGCAGCGTAGCGCAGCAAGCAGGCCGGCCCATTTTGGAGCAGCAACGCTGCAGCCCAGCATCGCACCCCTTCTTGTTTTTTCTCTCTCTTCCACCTGCTCTCTGCCACTGACTCCGGGTCCCACCCTGTCATCCCGTTCCTCCAGGCGTGTTCGTCAGGGACACCGTAGCCGATCCAAATTGGATCGATTCGATCGATCTCTTGCCTCTACAGCATCAAAACTACTCCATAAATACTCATATCTCCGTCTCGTCCTATTTTTCGGCAAAATAGCCGTCTCCCGTACCCTAGAACGGCGCCCCGATCTCGCCGGAGTTCTTCGCCCGAAGCTCCTGTCGCTGTCGATTCTGTCGCGTCTGTAGGTTCCCAGAACCTCTTGTCTTCTTTGTTATTTTCGCCATGCTATAATCTATCTCCCTGACTCCCAGTTTTCCTCAGGGACGCATCCAAACCGAGCACATCGAGCTCGACCCGAAGCTCCACTCCGACGTCTCCGCTCCAGCCGGTCCTCGTGGACGCTAGCAGAAGCTCCGGTCGCCCAGTGGACATCTTCGAGTTCGACGTGTCCCTCCACGCCTCGTCCTGCTCTCCCCGAGCTCGGGAGGCCTCTCCAGCGACGCCAGCTTCAAATCCGAGCCGCGCCGCCGCCGTCTCGTTCAATTCCGGCCGGCCTACTCTGTTCCTCTCCGGTGAGCTACCCTTAGCCGCCCGATCTCTCTCTAATGGTCCAGATTAAATCATGTTCTATTTTTCTCTCTCTCGAATAGTTATGTGCTGTTTAGTGGCCGTCTGCTCTTTAGCCACTGCAGCAAACAACCTCCAGCCAATCAGCATCCGCCATGTGGCACATCCACAGTGCCGTAGCAGTTCTTCCCAGAACGCTTTTATGGCATAATTGTTCTTTGCAGATTCCATATCAAATTTTCATTTAGGTTTATCTTGAGATCCGTAACTCCAAATTCATCGATTCTTTTTCCTGTGTACTCGTAGTGACCAGGAGAATATTGAAGAACCAAAGTTTCACATTTTTTTGAACTATTCAAATTTAAAGTTGACTTCCGGAGGCCATATCTTTTAAATCGTTGATCCAAATTAGTTGATTCTTTTTGCATTGTGATCCTACTAGCATGTAGATAATATATACCTACTGATATTTTTTGTTATTTAAGTTTTTATTTGAATTCATTGCTGTTTACTTTATTTTAGTGTTATGTGAGCATAGTTTATTTATCGTTGCCTCCGTTAATCGTATAGATTGTCCGGAGTGTGAAGCAGATCGGAATTAATCGTTAGAGTACTTCAGCACCGTTCAAGGCAAGTTTGCACTTTTGATTTTGCTCATCCTATATTCTACTATGCATGTGTGGTTTTATGCTATGATATATGTTTGGCCTGGTATGTGTATCCCGTGTTACCATGTTTTGTTGTCGATTGTGGCATGTGATGGTGTGATCAACTTGCTATGGTAGACGTGGGCATGTGCCCAGTGATCCATGAAAGTGGTGAGTGTTTATAGCCGTAGGTTCGGGATTATTAACCAGGTGAATGCGTTGTTGGCAGAGCGCTCTATTGTCCCTAGAGAATGCGCCATTGACAGAGCGCACTTGAGGCGAGGTATAGTTTTTGGGAGATAAATCAGGTGAATGCGTCCTTGGCAGAGCGCTCTATTGTTCCTAGAGAATGCGCCACTGACAGAGCGCACTTGAGACATACTTCTGAAGTTCTTGTCATGTTTATTTAGAATCTTTGGGTTATCTTGGGCGAGTAAATTAGAGTCGGTTGTGAGTTCAGGTAGTGGAGGTAGGTGAAGACATTGTTCTCCAAACTAACTTGTGTGTCTTGTTTGTCATACATTGCTTTGTGGATGTAGGTTTGCTATATCATATTGTGTGATTTTCCAATACATTCAATGTATTGACCCTTTGTGGCTGCAACTTATCATGTTGCAGGATTTTCAGATGATCAGTGAGATACAGTAGGGTCGCGAGTCTTCACTCAACATGTTCTCCAGTGGGCATTGATGGACTCATCGTTGATTATGCTACCTTTCCGCTGTTATTATTGAATAAGTTAGCTATGTGCTACTCAGTTTGTAATATTTTATAAATTCTGGATCATACGTTATAGTAAATGATGCACTTATTATTTGATATTCATATGTACTGTGTGTGCTAGAGAGTCGATCCAGGGACTAGCACAGTGAGCACAGAGACATCGAGTCTTATCAGATTCGGGTCGTTACAATGTTTTTCATAACAAAATCGAAAAATATATGACCTAACTCATAATTCACAAATATATGACCCCGTCGGCCTCTGGAAGGCCAAAGAGCACCTTTTCGGGAGGTGTCTGTTGGAAATATGCCCTAGAGACAATAATAAAATGGTTATTATTATATTCCCTTGTTCATGATAATTGTCTATTGTTCATGCTATAATTGTGTTATCCGGAAATCGTAATACATGTGTGAATACATAGACCACAACATGTCCCTAGTGAGCCTCTAGTTGACTAGCTCGTTGATTAAAAGATAGTCATGGTTACCTGACTATGGACATTGGATGTCATTGGTAACGGGATCACATCATTAGGAGAATGATGTGATGGACAAGACCCAATCCTAAGCATAGCTTAAAGATCGTGTAGTTCGTTTACTAGAGCTTTTCCAAATGTCAAGTATCATTTCCTTAGACCATGAGGTTGTGCAACTCCCGGATACCATAGGAGTGCTTTGGGTGTACCAAACGTCACAACGTAACTAGGTGACTATAAAGGTGCACTACAGGTATCTCCGAAAGTGTCTGTTGGGTTGGCACAAATCGAGACTGGGATTTGTCACTCCGTATGACGGAGAGGTATCTCTTGGGCCCACTCGGTAATGCATCATCATAATGAGCTCAATGTGACCAAGTGGTTGATCACGGGATCATGCATTACGGTACGAGTAAAGTGGCTTGCCAGGCACGAGATTGAACGAGGTATTGGGATACCGACGATCGAGTCTCGGGCAAGTAACGTACCGATTGACAAAAGGAATTGTATACGGGATTAATTGAATCCTCGACATCGTGGTTCATCCGATGAGATCATTAAGGAGCATGTGGGAGCCAACATGGGTATCCAGATCCCGCGGTTGGTTATTGACCGGAGAGTCGTCTCGGTCATGTCTGCGTGTCTCCCGAACCCGTAGGGTCTACACACTTAAGGTTCGGTGACGCTAGGGTTGTTGAGATATTAGTATACGGTAACCTGAAAGTTGTTCGGAGTCCCGGATGAGATCCCAGACGTCACGAGGAGTTCCGGAATGGTCCGGAGGTGAAGATTTATATATAGGAAGTCAAGTTTCGGCCATCGGGAAAGTTTCGGGGGTAATCGGTATTGTACTGGGACCACCGGAATGGTCCCGGGGTCCACCGGGTGGGGCCACCTATCCCGGAGGGCCCCATGGGCTGAAGTGGGAGAGAAACCAGCCCCTAGTGGGCTGGTGCGCCACCCATGGGCCTCCCCCTGCGCCTAGGGTTGGAAACCCTAGGGGTGGGGGGGCGCCCCACTTGGCTTGGGGGGCACTCCACCCCCCTTGGCCGCCGCCCCCCTTGGAGATTGCATCTCCTATGGCCGGCGCCCCCCTAGGGGTCCTATATATAGTGGGGGGAGGGAGGGCAGCCGCACCCTAGCCCCCGGCGCCTCCCTCTCCCTCCCGTGACACTTCTCCCTCTCCCTGAGCTTGGCGAAGCCCTGCCGAGATCACCTTTGCTTCCACCACCATGCCGTCGTGCTGCCGGATCTCCATCAACCTCTCCTCCCCCCTTGCTCGATCAAGTTGGAGGAGACGTCTTCCCAACCGTACATGTGTAGAATGCGGAGGTGCCGTCCGTTCGGCGCTAGGACATCGGTGATTTGGATCACGATGAGTACGACTCCATCAACCCCGTTCTCTTGAACGCTTCCACTCGCGATCTACAAGGGTATGTAGATGCACTCCCCTCTCCCTCGTTTCTAGATGACTCCATAGATTGATCTTGTTGATGCGTAGAAAATTTTAAAATTCTGCCACGTTTCCCAACAATGGCATCATGAGCTAGGTCTATGCGTAGTTTCTATGCACGAGTAGAACACTAAGCAGTTGTGGGCGTCGATATTGTCAATTTGCTTGCTGTTACTAGTATTATCTTGATTCGGCGGCATCGTGGGATGAAGCAGCCCGGACCGATCTTACACGTACGCTTACGTGAGACTGGTTCCACCAACTGACATGCACTAGTTGCATAAGGTGGCTAGCGGGTGTCTGTCTCTCCCACTTTAGTCGGATCAGATTCGATGAAAAGGGTCCTTATGAAGGGTAAATAGAAATTGGCATATCACGTTGTGGTTTTGGCATAGGTAAGAAACATTCTTGCTAGAAACCTATAGCAGCCACGTAAAAACTTGCAACAACAATTAGAGGACGTCTAACTTGTTTTTGCAGCATGTGCCGTGTGATGTGATATGGCCAAAAGGATGTGACGAATGATATATGTGATGTATGAGATTGATCATGTTCTTGTAATAGGAATCACGACTTGCATGTCGATGAGTATGACAACCGGCAGGAGCCATAGGAGTTGTCTTAATTTATTTATGACCTGTGTGTCAACATAAACGTCATGTAATTACTTTACTTTATTGCTAAAGCGTTAGCCATAGTAGTAGAAGTAATAGATGACGAGACAAATTCAAGAAGACACGATGATGGAGATCATGATGATGGAGATCATGGTGTCATGCCGGTGACAACGATGATCATGGAGCCCCGAAGATGGAGATCAAAAGGAGCAAATGATATTGGCCATATCATGTCACTATTTGATTGCATGTGATGTTTATCATGCTTTACATCTTATTTGCTTAGAACGATGGTAGCTTAAATAAGATGATCCCTCGTAATAATTTCAAGGAAGTGTTCCCCCTAACTGTGCACCGTTGCGAAGGTTCGTTGTTTCGAAGCACCACGTGATGATCGGGTGTGATAGATTCTAACATTCGAATACAACGGGTGTAAGCCAGATTTACACACGCAATACACTTAGGTTGACTTGACGAGCCTAGCATGTACAGACATGGCCTCGGAACACGGAAGACCCAAAGGTCGAGCATGAGTCGTATAGAAGATACGATCAACATGAAGATGTTCACCGATGTTAACTAGTCCATCTCACGTGATGATCGGACACGGCCTAGTTGACTCGGATCATGCTTTTACTTAGATGACTAGAGGGATGTCTATCCGAGTGGGAGTTCATTGAATAATTTGATTAGATGAACTTAATTATCATGAACTTAGTCTAAAAATCTTTACATTATGTCTTGTAGATCAAATGGCCCACGCTAATGTTGCCCTCAACTTCAACGCGTTCCTAGAGAAAACCAAGCTGAAAGATGATGGAAGCAACTATACGGACTGGGTCCGGAACCTGAGGATCATCCTCATAGCTGCCAAGAAAGATTATGTCCTAGAAGCACCGCTAGGTGACGCACCCATCCCAGAGAACCAAGACGTTATGAACGCTTGGCAGTCACGTGCTGATGATTACTCCCTCGTTCAGTGCGGCATGCTTTACAGCTTAAAACCGGGGCTCCAAAAGCGTTTTGAGCAACACGGAGCATATGAGATGTTTGAAGAGCTGAAAATGGTTTTCCAAGCTCATGCCCGGGTCGAGAGCTATGAAGTCTCCGACAAGTTCTTCAGTTGTAAGATGGAGGAAAATAGTTCTGTCAGTGAGCACATACTCAAAATGTCTGGGTTGCATAACCGCTAGACTCAGCTGGGAGTTAATCTCCCAGATGACGCGGTCATTGACAAAATCCTTCAGTCGCTTCCACCGAGCTACAAGAGCTTTGTGATGAACTTCAATATGCAGGGGATGGAAAAGACCATTCCTGAGGTATATTCAATGCTGAAATCAGCGGAGGTGGAGATCAAAAAGGAACATCAAGTGTTAATGGTTAATAAAACCACTAAATTCAAGAAAGGCAAGGGTAAAAAGAACTTCAAGAAGGACGGCAAGGGAGTTGCTGCGCCCGGTAAGAAAGCTGCCGGGAAGAAGCCAAAGAATGGACCCAAGCCCGAGACTGAGTGTTTTTATTGCAAGGGAAGTGGTCACTGGAAGCGGACAAGAAGGCCGGCAACACTAAAGGTATATGTGATATACATGTAATTGATGTGTACCTTACCAGTACTCGCAGTAGCTCCTGGGTATTTGATACCGGTGTGGTTGCTCACATTTGTAACTCAAAGCGGGAGCTGCGGAATAAGCGGAGACTGGCGAAGGACGAGGTGACGACGCGTGTCAGGAATGGTTCCAAGGTCGATGTGATCGCCGTCGGCACGCTACCTCTACATTTACCCACGGGATTAGTTTTAAACCTCAATAATTGTTATTTAGTGCCAGCTTTGAGCATGAACATTGTATTAGGATCTCGTTTAATTCGAGATGGCTACTCATTTAAAACCAATAATAATGGTTGTTCTATTTATATGAGAGATATGTTTTATGGTCATGCTCCGCTGGTGAATGGTTTATTCTTAATGAATCTCGAGCGTAATGTTACACATATTCATAGTGTGAATACCAAAAGATGTAAGGTTGATAATGATAGTCCCACATACTTGTGGCACTGCCGCCTTGGTCACATAGGTGTCAAACGCATGAAGAAGCTCCATGCAGATGGACTTTTGGAGTCTCTTGATTACGAATCATTTGACACGTGCGAACCATGCCTCATGGGTAAAATGACCAAGACTCTGTTCTCAGGAACAATGGAGCGAGCAACCAACTTATTGGAAATCATACATACTGATGTGTGCGGTCCAATGAGTGTTGAGGCTCGCGGTGGCTATCGTTATGTTCTCACCCTCACTAATGACTTAAGTAGATATGGGTATGTCTACTTAATGAAACACAAGTCTGAGACCTTTGAAAAGTTCAAGGAATTGCAGAGTGAGTTTGAGAATCAACATGACAGAAAAATCAAGTTCTTGCGATCAGATCGTGGGGGAGAATACTTGAGTCACGAATTTGGCACACACTAAGGAAATGTGGAATCGTTTCACAATTCACGCCGCCTGGAACACCTCAGCGTAATGGTGTGTCCGGACGTCGTAATCGCACTCTATTGGATATGGTGCGATCTATGATGTTACTTACCGATCTACCGCTGTCATTTTGGGGCTATGCTTTAGAGATTGCCGCATTCACTTTAAATAGGGATCCATCGAAATCCGTTGAGACGACACCGTATGAATTATGGTTTGGGAAGAAACCTAAGCTGTCGTTTCTAAAAGTTTGGGGATGCGATGCTTATGTCAAGAAACTTCAACCTGAAAAGCTCGAACCCAAATCGGAAAAATGCGTCTTCATAGGATACCCTAAAGAAACTATTGGGTATACCTTCTACCTCAGATCCGAAGGCAAGATCTTTGTTGCCAAGAATGGATCCTTTCTAGAGTAAGAGTTTCTCTCGAAAGAAGTAAGTGGGAGGAAAGTAGAACTCGATGAAGTATTACCTCTTGAACCGGTAAGTGGCGCAACTCAAGAAAATGTTCCTGAGGTGCCTGCACCGACTAGAGAGGAAGTTAATGATGATGATCATGAAACTTCAGATCAAGTTGCTACTGAACTTCGTAGGTCCACAAGGACACGTTCCACACCAGAGTGGTATAGCAACCCTGTCCTGGAAATCATGTTGTTAGACAATGGTGAACCTTCGAACTATGAAGAAGCGATGTCGGGCCCGGATTCTGACAAATGGCTGGAAGCCATGAAATTCGAGATAGGATCCATGTATGAAAACGAAGTATGGACTTTGAATGATTTGCCCAATGATCGGCGAGCCATAGAAAATAAATGGATCTTTAAGAAGAAGACAAACACGGATGGTAATGTAACCATCTATAAAGCTCGGCTTGTCGCTAAGGGTTATCGACAAGTTCAAGGGGTTGACTACGATGAGACTTTCTCACCCGTAGCGAAGCTGAAGTCCGTCCGAATCATGTTAGCAATTGCCGCATTCTATGATTATGAGATATGGCAAATGGACGTCAAAACAACATTCCTTAATGGTTTCCTTAAGGAAGAATTGTATATGATGCAGCCGGAAGGTTTTGTCGATCCTAAGAATGCTGACAAGGTGTGCAAGCTCCAACGCTCGATCTATGGGCTGGTGAAAGCATCTCGGAGTTGGAACATTCGTTTTGATGAGATGATCAAAGCGTTTGGGTTTACGCAGACTTATGGAGAAGCCTGCATTTACAAGAAAGTGAGTGGGAGCTCTGTAGCATTTCTCATATTGTATGTGGATGACATACTGTTGATGGGAAATGATATAGAATTCTTGGAAAGCGTAAAGGCCTACTTGAACAAGTGTTTTTCAATTAAGGATCTTAGAGAAGCTGCTTACATATTAGGCATCAAGATCTATAGAGATAGATCGAGATGCCTCATTGGTCTTTCACAGAGTACATACCTTGACAAGATATTAAAGAAGTTCAATATGGATCAGTCAAAGAAGGGGTTCTTGCCTGTATTGCAAGGTATGAGATTGAGCATGGCTCAATGCCCGACCACGGCAGAAGATAGAGAAAAGATGAGTGTCGTCCCCTATGCCTCGGCCATAGGGTCTATCATGTATGCTATGCTGTGTACCAGACCTGTAAACCTTGCCGTAAGTTTGGTAGGAAGGTACCAAAGTAATCCCGGCATGGAACACTGGACAGCGGTCAAGAATATCCTGAAGTACCTGAAGAGGACTAAGGATATGTTTCTCGTTTATGGAGGTGACGAAGAGCTCGTCGTAAAGGGTTACGTCGATGCTAGCTTCGACACAGATCTGGCTGACTCTAAGTCACAAACCGGATACGTGTATATTTTGAATAGTGGGGCAGTAAGCTGGTGCAGTTGCAAGCAAAGCATTGTGGCGGGATCTACATGTGAAGCGGAGTACATGGCAGCCTCGGAGGCAGCACAAGAAGCAATTTGGGTGAAGGAGTTCATAACCGACCTAGGAGTCATACCCAATGCGTCGGGCCCGATGAATCTCTTCTGTGACAACACTGGAGCTATTGCCCTTGCCAAGGAGCCCAGGTTTCATAGGAAGACCAGGCATATCAAGCGTCACTTCAACTCCATTCGTGAAAGTGTTCAAAAAGAGACATAGATATTTGTAAAGTACATACGGACCTGAATGTGGCAGATCCATTAACTAAACCTCTCCCTAGAGCAAAACATGATCAACACCAGAACTGCATGGGTGTTCGATTCATCATAATGTAACTAGATTATTGACTCTAGTGCAAGTAGGAGACTATTGGAAATATGCCCTAGAGACAATAATAAAATGGTCATTATTATATTTCCTTGTTCATGATAATTGTCTACTGTTCATGCTATAATTGTGTTATTCGGAAATCGTAATACATGTGTGAATACACAGACCACAACACGTCCCTAGTGAGCCTCTAGTTGACTAGCTCATTGATCAAAAGATAGTCATGGTTTCCTGACTATGGACATTGGATGTCATTGATAATGAGGTCACATCATTAGGAGAATGATGTGATGGACAAGACCCAATCCTAAGCATAGCTTAAAGATCGTGTAGTTCGTTTACTACAGCTTTTCCAACTGTCAAGTATCATTTCCTTAGACCATGAGATTGTGCAACTCCCGGATACCATAGGAGTGCTTTGGGTGTACCAAACGTCACAACGTAACTAGGTGACTATAAAGGTGCACTACAGGTATCTCCGAAAGTGTCTGTTGGGTTGGCACAAATCGAGACTGGGATTTGTCACTCCGTATGACGGAGAGGTATCTCTTGGGCCCACTCGGTAATGCATCATCATAATGAGCTCAATGTGACCAAGTGGTTGATCACGGGATCATGCATTACGGTACGAGTAAAGTGGCTTGCCAGGCACGAGATTGAACGAGGTATTGGGATACCGACGATCGAGTCTCGGGCAAGTAACGTACCGATTGACAAAAGGAATTGTATACGGGATTAATTGAATCCTCGACATCGTGGTTCATCCGATGAGATCATTAAGGAGCATGTGGGAGCCAACATGGGTATCCAGATCCCGCGGTTGGTTATTGACCGGAGAGTCGTCTCGGTCATGTCTGCGTGTCTCCCGAACCCGTAGGGTCTACACACTTAAGGTTCGGTGACGCTAGGGTTGTTGAGATATTAGTATACGGTAACCTGAAAGTTGTTCGGAGTCCCGGATGAGATCCCGGACGTCACGAGGAGTTCCGGAATGGTCCGGAGGTGAAGATTTATATATAGGAAGTCAAGTTTCGGCCATCGGGAAAGTTTCGGGGGTAATCGGTATTGTATCGGGACCACCGGAAGGGTCCCGGGGGTCCACCGGGTGGGGCCACCTATCCCGGAGGGTCCCATGGGCTGAAGTGGGAGGGGAACCAGCCCCTAGTGGGCTGGTGCGCCCCCCATGGGCCTCCCCCTACGCCTAGGGTTGGAAACCCTAGGGGTGGGGGCGCCCCACTTGGTTTGGGGGGCACTCCAACCCCCTTGGCCGCCGCCCCCCTTGGAGATTGCATCTCCTAGGGCCGCCGCCCCCCTAGGGGTCCTATATATAGTGGGGGGAGGGAGGGCAGCCGCACCCTAGCCCCTGGCGCCTCCCTCTCCCTCCCGTGACACTTCTCCCTCTCCCTGAGCTTGGCGAAGCCCTGCCGAGATCACCATTGCTTCCACCACGACGCCGTCGTGCTGCTGGATCTCCATCAACCTCTCCTTCCCCCTTGTTGGATCAAGTTGGAGGAGACGTCTTCCCAACCATACGTGTGTTGAATGCGGAGGTGCCGTCCATTCGGCGCTAGGACATCGGTGATTTGGATCTTGATGAGTACGACTCCATCAACCCCGTTCTCTTGAACGCTTCCGCTCGTGATCTACAAGGGTATGTAGATGCACTCCCCTCTCCCTCGTTGCTAGATGACTCCATAGATTGATCTTGGTGATGCGTAGAAAATTTTAAAATTCTGCTACGTTTCCCAACAGTGTCGGGGGTCGGGGTGTCGTGTCGGGGTCGGGGTGTTGGGGTCTAGGGTCAGGGGGGGTGTGGTGTCGGGGTCGGGGTGTCGGGGTGTGGTGTCGGGGTCAGGGGGTTCAGGGGGTCGTGGTGTCGGGGTGTGGTCTCGGGGTGTTTCCTTCTATCCTTCTTCTTTCTTTTTCTTCTTCTTCTTCTTCTTCTTCTTCTTTCATCTTTTTTCTACTTCTTTTACTTCTTTTCGTTTCTTCTTTTCTTCTTCTTCTTTTTTCTACTTCTTTTCTTTTCTTCCTTTCTTCTTCTTCTACTTATTTTCTTCTTCTTCTTCTTCTTCTTCTTCTTCTTCTTTTTTCATCTTTTTTCTACTTCTTTTCTTTTCTTCCTTTCTTCTTCTTCTACTCTTTCTTCTTCTTCTTCTTTTTTCATCTTTTTTCTACTTCTTTTCTTTTCTTCTTCTTCTTCTACTTCTGCTACTTCACCTTCTTCTACTTCTTTTCTTCTTCTTCTTCTTCTTCTTCTTCTTCTTCTTCTTCTTCTTCTTCTTCTTCTTCTTCTTCTTCTTCTTCTTCTTTTCTTCTACATATTCTTTTTTCTTCTACTTCTTTTCTTCTTTTTTCATCTAAAACCCATGCACTAAATCTAACACTAACACATATGTAGCACTAAATCTAACACTAACACTAACACATATCTAGAACTAAATCTAACACTAACAATTAAACAACAAAAAATATGAAAAAATAGAAAAAAAGAAAAAAAAACTGACCGGAGCAATGGGACGGTCGGGGCAGTGGGGCGGGTGGGCCGGCGACGTGACGGTGCGCCGGGGCAGTGGGGCGGGTGGGCAAAGAACTGGCAGACGGCAAAATCCCTGATTCCAGTAGTGAAAAGAGATTGGCAACATGTGAAGCATCGTCTATCTTGTTGCAAGGAATGAAATGTGCCATCTTAGAGAATCGATCCCCGACAACAAATACCGAATCCTTTACATTTCTAGTTCTAGGCAATCCAAGTACAGAATCCATGCTAATATCTTCACATGGTTGACGTGGAATTGGGAGAGGCATATAAAGACCACGGGATTGAGCTGTAGACTTAGCTTTGCGACATGTAGAGCATCGGTTGGTGAAGCGGTTGATGTCGCGAAACATCTTAGGCCAATGATAGTTCTTGGAGAGTGTAGCAAAAGTCTTGTAGCGTCCAAAATGTCCCATTAGTCCTCCTCCATGCGATTCCTACAAAACCAACAAACGAAGAGAAGACTCGGGGATGCAAAGCTTGTTAGATCTCATAAGATTTCCATTTTTGTTGTAATAGCGTTCCCAAAAGCTATGCTTCAAACATTTTGCATAAGGAATAGCAAAAGTAGGATCATGCTCATACAAGTCTTTTATGTGCTCAAAGCCAATGACATCCACTACAAGTTGAGTAACGAGCATGCATATGCGGGAAAGAGCGTCTGCCACAACATTTTCCTTACCTTTGATGTACTTGATGACATAAGGAAAAGACTCAATGAATTCACTCCATTTAGCATGATGCTTTTTCAACTTGGTTTGGCCCTTAAGGTACTTAAGTGTTTCATGATCGGTATGAATGATAAATTCATGAGGGCGAAGATAGTGTTCCCATTCATGCAAAATTCGCACTAAAGCATATAACTCTTTGTAATAGATGGGGTAATTGAGTTGCGCTCCAGAAAGTTTGTCACTAAAGTAAGCTATGGGGCGCTTCTCTTGCGTTAACACACCTCCTATGCCATTACCACTAGCATCACAATGAATCTCAAAGGGCTTGTCAAAGTTGGGTAAAGCAAGCACGGGAGCATCAGTAAGCAAATTCTTAAGCTCATTGAAAGCGGTATCTTCGGATGGTCCCCAAATTAAAGGCGCATTTTTCTTGCTCAAAGCATGCAAAGGTGAAGCAATGGTGCTAAAATCTTTCACAAAGCGACGATAGAAACCCGCAATGCCAAGAAAACTTTGCACTTGTTGCAAGTTGGTTGGTTGGGGCCAAGTTTTAATAGCATTGATCTTAGAGTCATCAACATGAACACTCTTAGAGGAAACTACAAAGCCCAAGAAAACGAGCTTATCAACGCCAAAAGGGCACTTTTCCATGTTAGCATAGAGACGCTCTTTTCGAAGAGTTTGTAAAACGGTTCGAACATGGGTGACATGATCTTGAAGAGATTTTCTATAAACAAGGATATCATCGAAGTAGACCACAACAAACACACCAATGTAAGGGTGAAAGACATGATTCATAAGACGCATAAAAGTACCCGGTGCTTCCGATAGACCCATAGGCATGACTAACCACTCATATAACCCAAACTTGGTTTTGAAAGCGTTTTTCCTTTCATCACCCTCTTGTATGCGGATTTGATAGTAACCACTTTTAAGATCAATATTGGAAAATATAGTGGCACCACTAAGTTCATGAAGCATCTCGTCAAGGCGTGGAATGGGATACCTATACCGAATGGTGATAGCATTGATAGGTCTACAATCGGAGCACATGCGAAAACTACCGTCTCTTTTTGGCACAAGAATGACCGGGACGGCACAAGGGCTCAAACTTTCACGCACATGTCCATGGTCTATGAGATGCTTTACTTGCCTTTGTATTTATTTGGTTTCTTCGGGGTTGACGTAGTAGGGAGCTTTGTTCGGAAGATGTGCTCCGGGGATGAGGTCGATGCGGTGCTCGATGCCTCGTAGTGGAGGTAGTCCCGGAGGTAGCTCGTCGGGGAAAACATCTTGAAATTCCCGCAAAAGAGAAGACAACACTAAAGGTAGAGCATGAGAGGTGTTAGCTTGTGTTGCATTGTCCTTGCACAAAAGGACATAGTGTAGGACACGAGATGGGTTCTCACACACTCCTCTTATCTCACTTTTGGTGGCAAATAGAACTAAGTTCTTCTTTTCGCTCATCGTGGAGGCGCTCGATTTGGGCTTATGGCGCTCACTCTCTTTTTGGTGGCTCGCTCTCTCACTATTCTCTCCACGATGGGTGGCTTGCTTGTCGGCGATCACTTGGCTTGGAGACATGGGGCGGAGTACATACTCCTTTCCTTTCATCTTGAAGATGTAGTGGTTCGTTCGACCGTTGTGGATGACACCTCTATCAAATTGCCATGGGCATCCAAGAAGAAGGTGGCAAACAGTCATTGGAATGATGTCACACTCCAAAGTGTCTTCGTAGGCGCCAATTTTGAAGGAGACTTGTACTCGATGCTCGACTTGGATAGTGCCGGAGTCGCTAAGCCATTGAACTTTGTAGGGATGTGGGTGCTTCGTCTTGGGCAATTGGAGCTTGGAGCAAAGTTCTTCACTTGCGAGGTTATGACAACTCCCTCCATTGATGATGACCTTGACGGACCTTCCATTGATGCCGGCCTTGGTATGAAAGATATGGCATCTTTGGTTTTCTTCTTTGTGATGTTCAAGGGTCAAGACCTTGGAGACAACAAGAGCGGGACTTGAATCTTCATCGCAAAAGACTTGTTCCTCTTCATCGTTCACTTGCCGGTGCATGGCGACTTGCTCAAGGGCGTCCATTTCTCCTTCACTCATTGAGTCATAAGTGTTGTCGTCATTGAGGATCCTGGTCTACTTGTTGGAGCACTCATAGGACTTGTGGCCTCGGCCTCCGCATGTGAAGCATTTGAAGGAACTTGTCTTGACGGTCTTATCGGTGGGGGTTGATGATGATGAAGCTCTCGGCTTGAAATTGCTTGTAGTAGGAGGATGACTTGGAGTTGACGAAGCTGTTTTGGAACTCGACCTATCGACGTTGCTTGTAGAAGGCTTGGTAGGTGGTGTTGGAGTCATTGAAGATTGGGTGTTGGAGAAGCCATATGACTTGTATGAGAACTTGGCATACTTGTAATCGTCTTGCACTTGACGTTCCGCTTTGGTAGCTTGATGCAGTAGCTCTATGAGATTTGAGTATGGTTGGAAGTCAGTGATCTTCTTGATAGGATGGTTGAGTCCATTCAAGAAACGTGCCATTGTTTGCTCATCATCTTCCGTAACGTTGGCTCTTATCATGACAATCTCCATTTCCTTGTATTCAACGCTCTTGGTTCGTTGCTTGAGTAGTTGAAGTTTCTTGAAGATGTCGCGGTTGTAGTAGGTAGGCACAAAGCACGCTCTCATGACATCCTTCATTTGTGCCCAAGTAGTGATGGGTGGTTCTCCTCTTGCCTCACGACGCCCGATGACTTGTTCCCACCAAATGAGGACATAGTCTTGGAACTCAAGGGATGCCATCGCGATCTTCTTCTCTTCTTCATAATTGTGCAAACGGAAGATTTTGTCGACCTTCAATGCCCATGAAAGGTACTCTTCGGGATCGTTGCTTCCATTGAACTTGGGCATGGTGAACTTTAGCTTGCCGTAGCGTTGCTCTTCATTGTGTTGGGGTCGAGGATGATGACACCCGTGTTGTTGATGATTGTCAAGCTCGTGTTGCTCTTGGTGAGGAGGGTTGTAAACCTAATGTTGCTCTTGTTGTAGAGGATTCCCATTGTCGTCATGCTCTTGGTGAACTTGATGTCCTTGAGGAGCTTGTGGAGGGGCTTGTCAAGCTCGAGGAGGAACTTGACGATGCACGCGAGCTTGAAATCTTCGTTCATGAGCTTCTTCATGAAGTGCTTCTTCATGTTCACGATCTTGTCGGCCTCGGTTGGCTACGGCTCGACTTGAATCTTGGAGGGCATGTTGCGCCTCAAATGCTTGAGCTTCATGGAGTTGTTGTTCTTGGCATTGTGCCTCGGCATCTTGTGCATCTTGGTGTAGACGCGCTCGCTCTTCCTCCTCATGTTGGCATTGTCATTGTCGTTCTTGTGCTAGCGCAAAAGCCTCTAGGGTTTGACGTTGTCGCTGCTCTTGAGAGTTGGTGTCGCGTAGAGGATTGAGGCTTGCTTGACGATCATTGCGCGCGGCACGTCAAAGAGTGTTCGATGTCGGTGTACTTGAGCCGGAAAGGGTGAAGTCGGAGTGTCGACTTGAGCGGGTCCGTCTTGATGAGGACAAAGTGGAAGAAGAGCGGTTGAGCAACAAAGCGTGAATCTCGTCCATTCTTGTGTCGTTCTCTTGCTTGTGATCATCGAGCTTGTGGTAGAAGTAGTCCCTTGTACGTTGCTCGGAGAGTCGCAAGTCGGCGGCGAGGTTGTCGATGTGTTCACTCATTGCTTGTTGCTCTTGATGCAAAGCACGTTGTGCACCAAAGAGGTGGCTCTTGGTGACATAGGAGTTCATATCGTCGTCATGCTCAATGAAGAGTGGGTTGGTAGAAGTACTTGGCCTATCCATCATTCCAAGACAAATGTGAGTGGTAGAAAGAGAAGAACGAGTACCAAATGTACCTTGACCGAAGTTGAAAGTGGATTGAGGATCACTCCAATGTAGGACAAGGAAATAACACAATTGGTACTAGCTCTTGTCGGTTTCTCACACCTACACAAGTAAAGCTTTTGGTGGAGCTTGGTTAGGACGGTGGCACAAAATTTGATGCAATTGTAAGTGAGCTTCAATAATGTTGGAAAAGATTCGCAAGATGCAATGTAACAAGTAGACCAAGCATATAAGGTACACGAAAACACACACGCAAAAAGATAAGTGGGGTTGGGCAACCAAGGATGAGCCAAAATGTGGAATCCACAAAAAAGGTCTTGTTGCACAACACTAGAGAGACGCTAGCACGATTGCACAATAGGCAGATCCAAGACTTGTGCATAGCCTACTAAGAAAAAATGCAACGACTTCTATCCCAAGTATGCTCTATGCAAGGTGTTTCTATGATATGATCCAAGATGATCTAATATGACAATCTTAATGTTGTATGATTCTATGGTTCTTTCTTAAAAGCTCTTTGCTTATCTTACCATTTTGCTTAAAAGCTTGTTTGTCTCTTTGTTGTTTGAGCTCTTCTCTCATGCAATGTTTCACGAACCAAGATAGCAATTGTGTATGCGATGACAACCTTGTGACACAAGAGATGATACCAAGATATGAAACAATGATGTATGTAAGCTATGGGAAGTATGATCACTAATGTGCACAAGTCTCGTTGCTCACAATACTCAAAGGCTAGTCTCGATGGGTAAGTGACGCCAAAGTAAGGCCACGTGGTTATCAATGCAATTGCAAGAAGATATGATGATACCACAATACCAAGATGAGGTTACCGTTGATGACGAGTCCTTTGCGAAAATGAGCGGCGGTGATGTCGATGTGGAACCGTTCCTAGTTAGCCGAAACACCCTAGGAAACGATGAACCACAACTCAAAGTGTCAAAACCAAAGTCAAAATGGTGGTATCAAAGTTGGCAATGCGGAAGTGATATTGTTTGCGAAAAGCGGTGGTGTTATGCAGATGATATGGTGGAGGGCTAGGCAAAGATGCCAAAATGATAAAAGTGTGAAGGTGTCAAATTGTGTTGGAATCTATCTATATCGATGGAGGATGTCAATAGCTACTCAACGAGCTAAAGAGCACGAAAATCAGACTCGGATGTGGAAGTTATGGTCAAAACTGTCAATCAACCGAGGCTGAAACTAGGAGGGGCGGAAGTACTGCTTGGGAGGGCGGTTGAACTGCTCCTGGAACTCAGTGGTAGTACCTCTTAGAATAGGCGGAAGTACCGCTGGTGTCGGGACGAAATTGTGGTGGAAAAGGATGATTTTGGGGCTAAAAGTGATGGATTTCGTGGATGGGAAGTGTGGAGACAAGGGGGAAAAGCTAGATCCACTCAAGAGAAAGCAAATCCACGGATCAAATCCAACAAAATTTCAACACACCAAGAAATCACAAAAAAAATTGGGGCTGTTTTTGTTGGGAATTTTTGAATTAGGGACAATATCAACAAAAACTAGGCTAGCAACACAACGGGGAGGCTTTGAAATCATGATCAACGTGGTTCTAGATACCAAGATGATGTAGGGTAGAACCCTATGTGGCCGATCTTTCACGAAAGGAGTGGATCCCGTGATGAACACGAAGAACACGAGGACGGAAACGAGGGAAACACGGGGGAAACACAAGAGAAACACTAAACCAACAAGAAATAGTCACACATGTGCTAGATCCTCGAGTACATAAGAAATCACACAATCCACGGACAACTAAGGACGATACACAGGTAGCTGATCTTCTCCGTGAGGAGGTCTTGAAGTTCTTCTCCGCAAGGAGGTCTTGGATCCAAAGGGATCTTCTCTGAAGAGGGGCCGCGGTCTCTCTCGTGGAGTAGATCCGATGTGGATGAGCAATGCTCTATCTCTAATATGAGCTAAACCAATGCTAACCCTAATTCGGAGCTAGGGGACGAGTACTTACAGTCCAAGGGTTAAGTTGGGGGTTACACGGGTCGTTGCCCCTTCCACTGCGCACAGGCAGGCCGGTAGTACCGGTCATGGGGTGGTTGTTCCACTGGGAGCTCAGGTACCGATTCCTGGAGGTGTTTCCGAAGGTGCTTAGCGGTTGTACCGGTGCTTGGGCCGGTAGTACCGGTCTTTTGGCTGTTACCGGTATAAACCAGGGCTGTACCGGCCTTGCACCGCTTGATTACAGAAGGTTGACCGGTAGTTGGCCGGTAGTGGGGCGGTTGTACCGATCGACCGGTAGTTGGCGGTTGTACCGGTATTTCTGTGCTGGGAAGATGTTCTTCATGCTCTAGATGTCCATCTTGCATCATACCTTCTCCTTGGTTGCTTACATGGTACCTAAGCACACAAAGCATCTCCGTTTGAGGTAGTAGCCATGTATCAAGTGGTTCAAAGGGAAGTTCAACAAGGAGAGAGTTAACCTCGTTCTCGATGGCTCTCGCACGGGCTCTTGTCATTGGTCCAAGTGGTGTCGTGGGAGATGTAGGTAGATCCATGGGGGTGGCCTTGGGATGCTCCGCATCATTCAGGAGAGTTATTTTTGGAACAAACGTGATCCACGGGACTTGGAGTGGACGTCAAGAAAGAAGCAAGGAGGCCACGAGGCAGCAGGGCGTGCCCCCACCCTCGTGGGCCCCTTGCAGCTCCACCGACCTACTTATTCCTCCTATATATATCCATATACCCTGAAAACATCCAAGAGCACCACGAAACCCTATTTCCACAGCCGCAACCTTCTGTACCCGTGAGATCCCATCTTGGGGCCTTTTCCGGCGCTCCGCCGGAGGGGGAATCGATCATGGAGGGCTTCTACATCAACTCCATAGCCTCTCTGATGATGTGTTAGTAGCTTACCACAGACCTTCAGGTCCATAGTTATTAGCTAGATGGCTCTCTCTCTTTGGATCTCAATACAAAGTTCTCCTCGATTCTCTTGGAGATCTATTCGATGTAATTCTTTTTGCTGTGTGTTTGTCGAGATCCGATGAATTGTGGGTTTATGATCAAGATTAACTATGAATAATATTTGATTCTTCTCTGAATTCTTTTATGCATGATTTAAATATCTTTTCAAGTCTCTTCGAATTATCAGTTTGGTTTGGCCTACTAGATTGATCTTTTTTGCAATGGGAGAAGTGCTTAGCTTTGGGTTCAATCTTGCGGTGTCCTTTCCCAGTGACAGCAGGGGTAGCAAGGCATGTATTGTATTGTTGTCATCGAGGATAAAAATATGGGGTTTATATCATATTGCTTGAGTTTATCCCTCTACATCGTGTCATCTTGCCTAATGCGTTACTCTGTTCTTATGAACTTAATACTCTAGATGCATGCTTGATAGCGGTCGGCATGTGGAGTAATAGTAGTAGATGCAGAATCGTTTTGGTCTACTTGTCATGGACGTGATGCCTATATACATGATAATGCCTAGATATTCTCATAATTATTCGCTTTTCTATCAATTGCTTGACAGTAATTTGTTCATCCACCGTAGAATTTTCTATCTTGAGAGAAGCCACTAGTGATACCTATGGCCCCCGTGTCTATTTTCCATTACATTAATCTCCCGTCAACTAGCTATTTCTGGTGCCGTTTATTTTGCTATCTTTATTTTCCAATCTATACAACAAAAATACCAAAAATATTTATCTCATTATCTCTATTAGATCTCACTTTCATAAGTGACAGTGAAGGGATTGACAACCCCTTTATCGCGTTGGTTGCGAGGTTCTTATTTGTTTGTGCAGGTACGAGGGAGTTGCGTGTAGTCTCCTACTGGATTGATACCTTGGTTCTCATAAACTGAGGGAAATACTTACGCTACTTTGCTGCATCACCCTTTCCTCTTCAAGGGAAAACAAACACATGCTCAAGAGGTAGCAAGAAGGATTTCTGGCGCCATTGCCAGGGAGACCTACGCACAAGTCATGACATACCAAGTACCCATCAGAAACTCTTATCCCTCGCATTACATTATTTGCCATTTTCCTCTCGTTTTCCTCTCCCCCACTTCTAAAACATTTTTCAAAAAAACCATTGCCTTTTCTTCGCCTTCTTCCCGTATGTCTTTTTCTCTGTGTTTCCATGTGCCTTCTATTTGCTTTCATCTTTGCTTGCTAAAAATCTATAGATATGGATCCACTTAAAGTGTTCTACTTGGATCATCTTCGATCCTTATGCGCTCGTGCTAAAACCCCAACTAGCCTAGTTGACGGGAAATCTTTAGATGAGCATGCTCATTTTGTGCGTCACCGTTTTCCCGAAAAAGGGAGACTCTTATGGGATCAAATAAACATATTGTTGAGTTATGCTTGGAATCTTTGTGAAATTTGTGATTTTACTTGTTGCTCTAAGAACCCTAAAAAACACCTCCCCTACTTATGTGAGTTTAATTATAATGAAATGTTATCTTCTTATGCAAAGGGTGTTTATAGTTACTACGATATCGAACAAATTGAAGAATTTGTTGCTTTTAAGGGTGCTTATGAAGTTGCTTCTTTGATTGAAAAGTATGATATTACTCTCTACGAATCTGAAAATTTTGACATACCTAAATATTGCTAGGAAAACTATGCTCATAATATCTATGTCAAAGAATTTATTGAAAGAATGATTGTTGCTTCGGAAGAAAATGATGATATGCATGAATCTATAGATAATTATGATTCCGATGATTTGATTGAAATATCCCTTGATGAACATGATGATTTCTATTCTTGTGGCCATGATGCCAATATTTATGAAGATGAATTTCCTATAGTTCCTTATGTTAAAAATG
This sequence comes from Triticum urartu, assembly GCF_003073215.2. Classification (NCBI taxonomy): domain Eukaryota; kingdom Viridiplantae; phylum Streptophyta; class Magnoliopsida; order Poales; family Poaceae; genus Triticum; species Triticum urartu. The sequence goes on along the minus strand of NC_053027.1, from coordinate 349,916,273 downwards.
AGATCGTTTATAGTGCACCCATACTTGATAGTTCCTTCGATGAAAAGCATAATTGCAATGATGTTATTATAAATTCTCTTAATGTCAATTGTGTTAATGATATGCAAAACCCTAGGCTTGGGGATGCTAGTTTTGCTATGTCCACTACTTGTTGTAATGATCATGATTGGGGTGATTCTTCTTATGATCTTGAAAATTTATTTAAGCCCCATGATGAATATAAGATTGATACTAATGTTTGCAATATTGAAAGTGGGTTTGGAAGAGTGTCAACTTTAGATCCCACTATTTTGGAAGAGTGTAAACTTTGCATGCATGTGAATCGTGTTGAAAATATTTTATGTGATAGGTATTTTATTGAATTTTCTTATGATCCCACATGTAGTTATTATGATAGAGTAAAATATGATTGTAGAAATTTTCATGTTACTAAATTACCTCTCGTTATGTTGAGATTGTTATTGTTTCTTTCTGTTTCCTTGCATATGCTAGTTTTTGCTTGCTATGATAATTTGTTTGCCTATAAGATGCCTACGCATAGGAAGTATCTTAGACTTAGATGTTTTTGTCACGTGTTTTATGATTCTCTCTTTTGTGCTTCAATTCTTGTCTTTTATGTGAGCATCATTGAAATTATCAGTGCCTAGCTAGGGGCGTTAAACGATAGCGCTTGTTGGGAGGCAACCCGATTTTATTTTTGTTTCTTATTTTTTGTTCCTATTTAGTAATAAATAATTCATCTAGCTTCTGCTTAGATGTGGTTTTATGTTTTTAATTAGTGTTTGTGCCAAGTAGAACCTTTGGGAAGACAAGGGGGAAGTCTTTGCGATCTTGCTGTAAAAAACAGAAACTTTAGCGCTCATGAGATTTGCTGCCATTTTTTTACTGGATAGTGCGATTAGGTTTATTATTTTTGCCGATGATTAATAGACAAATTCCTCACGTCCAGCAATTTATTTCAGAATTTTTGGGGTTACAGAAGTATTCGAAACCTACAGATTACTATAGACAGTTCTGTTTTTGACAGATTCTGTTTTTCGTGCGTTGTTTGCTTATTTTGATGAATCTATGGCTAGTATCAGGGGGTATGAACCATAGAGAAGTTGGAATAAATTAGGTTTAACACCAATATAAATAAATAGTGATTTCATTACAGTACCTTGAAGTGGTGGTTTGTTTTCTTATACTAACAGAGCTCATGAAATTTTCTGTTGAGTTTTGTGTTGTGAAGTTTTCAAGTTTTGGGTAAAGATTTGATGGATTTTGGAATAAGGAGTGGCAAGAGCCTAAGATTGAGGATGCCCAAGGCACCCCAAGGTAAAATTTAAGGACAACCAAAATCCTAAGCTTGGGGATGCCCCGGAAGGCATCCCATCTTTCGTCTTCATCTATCGGTAACTTTACTTGAGGCTATATTTTTATTCACCACATGAGATGTGTTTTGCTTGGAGTGTCTTGTATGATTTGAGCCTTTGATTTTTAGTTTACCACAATCATCCTTCCTGTACACACCATTTGGAGAGACACACATGATTCGAAATTTATTAGAATACTCTATGTGCTTCACTTATATCTTTTGAGCTATATAATTTTGCTCTAGTGCTTCACTTATATCTTTTTAGAGCACGGTGGTGGTTTTATTTTATAGAAATTATTGATCTCTAATGTTTCACTTATATCATTTTGATAGTATTATAGAACAGCATGGTAATTTGCTTTGGTTATAAAATTAGTCCTAATATGATAGGCATCCAAGATGGGTATAATAAAAACTATCATAAAAAGTGCATTAAATACTATGAGAAGTTTGATACTTGATGATTGTTTTGAGATATTAAGATGGTGATATTAGAGTCATGCTAGTTGAGTAGTAGTGAATTTGAGAAATACATGTTCTAAAGTTTGTGATTCCCGTAGCATGCAGGTATGGTGAACCGTTATGTGATGAAGTCGGAGCATGATTTATTTATTTATTGTCTTCCTTATGAGTGGCGGTTGGGGATGAGCGATGGTCTTTTCCTACCAATCTATCCCCCTAGGAGCATGCGCATAGTACTTTGTTTCGATAACTAATAGATTTTTGCAATAAGTATGTGAGTTCTTTATGACTAATGTTGAGTCCATGGATTATACGCACTGTCACCCTTCCACCATTGCTAGCCTCTCTAATACCGCGCACCTTTCGCCGGTATCAGACACCCACCATATACCTTCCTCAAAACAGCCACCATACCTACCTATTATGGCATTTCCATAGCCGTTCCGAGATATATTGCCATGCAACTTTCCACTGTTCCGGTTGTTATGACACATTTCATCATTGTCATATTGCTTTGCATGATCATGTAGTTGACATCGTATTTGTGGCAAAGCCACCTTTATAATTCTTTCATAAATGTCACTCTTAATTCATTGCATATCCTGGTACACCGCTGGAGGCATTCACATAGATTCATATTTTTTTCTAAGTATTGAGTTGTAAGTAAATAAAAAAGTGTGATGATCATCATTTTTAGAGCATTGTCCCATGTGAGGAAAGGATGATGGAGACTATGATTCCCCCACAAGTCGGGATGAGACTCCGGACAAAAAAAGGGGGTCCATAAAAAGGGAGAAAAGGCCCAAAAAAAGAGAGAAAAAGAGAGAAGGGACAATGTTACTATCCTTTTACCACATTTGTGCCTCAAAGTAGCACCGTGATCTTCATGATAGAGAGTCTCCTATGTTGTCACTTTCATATACTAGTGGGAATTTTACATTATAGAACTTGGCTTGTATATTCCAATGATGGGCTTCCTCAAAATTCCCTAGGTCTTCGTGAGCAAGTGAGTTGGATGCACACCCACCTAGTTTATTTTTGAGCTTTCATACACTTATAGCTCTAGTGCATCCGTTGCATGGCAATCCCTACTCACTCACATTGATATCTATTGATGGGCATCTCCATAGCCCGTTGATACGCCTAGTTGATGTGAGACTATCTTCTCATTTTTGTCTTCTCCACAACCACCATTCTATTCCACCTATAGTGCTATGTCCATGGCTCACACTCATATATTGCGTGAATATTGAAAAAGTTTGAGAACATCAAAAGTATGAAACAATTGCTTGGCTTGTCATCGGGGTTGTGCACAATTTAAATACTTTGTGTGATGAAGATAGAGCATAGCCAGACTATATGATAATGTAGGGATAACTTTCTTTGGCCATGTTATTTTGAGAAGACATAATTGCTTTGTTAGTATGCTTGAAGTATTATTATTTTTATGTCAATATTAAACTTTTGTCTTGAATTTTTCGGATTTGAACATTCATGCCACAATAAAGAAAATTACATTGAGAATTATGCTAGGTAGCATTCCACATCAAAAAAAAAATCTGTTTTTATCATTTACCTACTCGAGGACGAGCAGGAATTAAGCTTGGGGATGCTTGATATACGTCTGCAACGTGTCTATAACTTTTGATTGTTCCATGCTATTATATTATCGGTTTTGGATGTTTAATGGGCTTTAATATACCTTTTTATATTATTTTTGGGACTAACCTACTAACCAAAGGCCCAGTGCAAATTGCTGTTTTTTTGCCTATTTCAGTGTTTCGCAGAAAAGGAATACCAAACGGAATCCAAATGGAATGAAACCTTCGGGAGAGTTATTTTTGGAACAAATGTGATCTAGGGGACTTGGAGTGGACGTCAAGAAAGAAGCAAGGAGGCCACGAGGTAGGAGGGCGTGCCCCAGGGGGGTGGGCACGCCCCCCACCCTCGTGGGCCCCTTGCAGCTCCACCGACCTACTTCTTCCTCCTATATATATCCATATGCCCTGAAAACATCCAGGAGCACCACGAAAACCTATTTCCACCGTCGCAACCTTCTGTACCCATGAGATCCCATCTTGGGGCCTTTTCTGGCGCTCCGCCAGAGGGGGAATCGATCATCGAGGGCTTCTACATCAACACCATAGCCTCTCCGATGATGTGTGCCTAGTTTACCACATACCTTCGGGTCCATAGTTATTAGCTTGATGGCTTCTTCTCTATCTTTGGATCTCAATACAAAGTTCTCCCCGATTCTCTTGGTGATCTATTCGATGTAATTCTTTTTGCAGTGTGTTTGTCGAGATCCGATGAATTGTGGGTTTATGATCAAGATTATCTATGAACAATTTTTGATTCTTCTATGAATTCTTTTATGCATGATTTAAATATCTTTGCAAGTCTCATCGAATTATCAGTTCGGTTTGGCCTACTAGATTGATCTTTCTTGCAATGGGAGAAGTGCTTAGCTTTGGGTTCAATCTTGCGGTGTCCTTTCCCTATGATAGCAGGGGCAGCAAGGCACGTATTGTATTGTTGCCATCGAGGATAAAAAGATGGGGTTTATATCATATTGCTTGAGTTTATCCCTCTACATCATGTCATCTTGCCTAATGCGTTACTCTGTTCTTATGAACTTAATACTCTAGATGCATGCTGGATAGCGGTGGATGTGTGGAGTAATAGTAGTAGATGAAGACTCGTTCCGGTCTACTTGTCGCGGACGTGATGCCTATATACATGATCATGCCTAGATATTCTCATAATTATTCGCTTTTCTATCAATTGCTTGACAGGAATTTGTTCACCCACCGTAAAATTTGCTATCTTGAGAGAAGCCATGGCCCCCGGGTCTATTTTCCATTATATTAATCTCCTGTCAACTAGATATTTCTAGCGCCGTTTATTTTTCTATATTTATTTTCCAATCTATACAACAAAAATACAAAAAATATTTATCTTATTATCTCTATCAGATCTCACTTTCGTAAGTGACCGTGAAGGGATTGACAACCCCTTTATCGTGTTGGTTGCGAGGTTCATGTTTGTTTGTGCAGGTACGAGGGATTTGCGTGTAGTCTCCTACTGCATTGATACCTTGGTTCTCATAAATTGAGGGAAATACTTACGCTACTTTGCTGCATCACCCTCTCCTCTTCAAGGGAAAACCAACACATGCTCAAGAGGTAGCAACATCTTCACATTGTACTTGTCGCGCGGGAGGTCGATCTTGTAAGCGTTGTTGTTGTAGCCTGCAAGCACCTTGAAGGGTCCATCGGCTCGTGGTAGAAGTTTGGACTTGCGTTCGGTGGGGAAGCGGTCCTAGCGAAGGTTGTAGCCACACAAGATCACCAATGTTGAATACCATGGGGTGCTTGTTGATGTTGAGCTTGGTGGCAAGTCGTTGTACTTGGCGCTTGATGGTGTGCCTTGTATCTTCATGGACCTTCTTGAGATGGTTCACACGCGCACTTCTGTCCATATTGATACGCTCTTGTACTGGTAGAGGAAGAATGTCCAATGGTGTGCCTTGTATCTTCATGCACCTTCTTGAGATTATTCAAACATGCACTTGTGCCCATATTGATGCTCTCTTGTAGTGGTAGAGAGAGAATGTCCAATGGGGACAATGGATTGAATCCGTAGACGACCTCGAAGGGGGACTTGCCAGTAGTTGAGTGTCTTGTGCGGTTGTAGGCGAACTCGGTGATAGGTAGACACTCCTCCCACTCCTTGATGTTCTTCTTTATTAGCACGCGAAGTAGAGCGGAGAGTGTGAGGTTGGTCATCTCGTTTGGCCGTCGGTTTGTGGATGGTACGCCGTGGAGAAGAGTAGCTTGATTCCAAGCTTGGCGCATAGGGTCTTCCAAAAGTAGCTTAGGAACTTGACGTCGCAGTCCGAGACAATCGTCTTTGGCACTCCTTGTAGACGCAATATTTCCCTACAAAAGAATTGGCAACATGTGAAGCATCGTCTATCTTGTTGCAAGGAATGAAATATGCCATCTTAGAGAATCGGTCCACAATAACAAATACCGAATCCTTTCCATTTCTAGTTCACGGCAATCCAAGTACAAAATCCATGCTAATATCTTCCCATGGTTGATATGGAATTGGGAGAGGCATGTAGAGGCCATGGGACTGGGCTTTAGACTTAGCTTTGCGACATGTAGAGCATCGGTTGGTGAAGCGGTTGACGTCGCGGAACATCTTGGGCCAATAGTAGTTCTTGGAGAGCATAGAATGTCTTGTCGCGTCCAAAATGTCCCATTAGTCCTCCTCCATGAGATTCCTGCAAAAGCAACAAACGAAGAGAAGACTCGGGGATGCAAATTTTGTTAGCTCTCATAAGATATCCATCTTTGATGTAATAGCGTTCCCAAGAGGTATGCGTCGAACACTTGGCATAGGGTATATCACAAGTAGCATCATGTGCATACAAGTCTTTTATGTTCTCAAAGCCAATGACATCCAATTTAAGTTGAGTAACAAGCATGCATATGCGGGAAAGAGCGTCCGCCACAACATTTTCCTTACCTTTGATGTACTCGATGATATATGGAAATGACTCAATGAATTCACTCCATTAAGCATGACGCTTGTTCAACTTAGTTTGACCCTTAAGGTATTTAAGCATTTCATGATTGGTATGAATGATAAATTCATGAGGGCGAAGATAATGTTCCCATTCATGCAAAACTCGCACTAAAGCATATAACTCTTTGTCATAGATGGGGTAATTGAGTTGCGCTCCAGAAAGTGTCTCACTAAAGTAAGCTATGGGGCGCTTCTCTTGCGTTAACACACCTCCTACTAGCATCACAATGAATCTCAAAGGGTTTGTCAAAGTTGGGTAATGCATGCACGAGAGCATGAGTAAGCAAATTCTTAAGCTCATTGAAAGCGGTATCTTGGGATGGTCCCCAAACAAAAGGTGCATTTTTCTTTCTCAAAGCATGCTAAGGTGAAGCAATGGTGCTAAAGTCTTTCACAAATCTACGGTAGAAACCGGCTAAACCAAGGAAGCTACACACTTGATGCAAGTTGGTTGGTTGTGGCCAAGTTTTAATAGCATTGATCTTAGAGTCATCAACATGAACACCCTTAGAGGAAACAACAAAACCCAAGAAAATGAGCTTATAAACGCCAAAAAGGCACTTTTCCATGTTAGCATAGAGACGCTCTTTTTGAAGAGTTTGCAAAATGGTTCGAACATGGGTGGCATGATCTTTGAGAGATTTGCTATAAACAAGTATATCGTCGAAGTAGACCACAACAAACTCACGAATGTAAGGGCGGAACACATAATTCATAAGATGGATGAAAGTACCCGGTGCTTCCGATAAACCCATAGGCATGACTAACCACTCATACAAACTAAACTTTGTTTTGAAAGCAGTTTTCCATTCATCACCCCCTTGTATGCGGATTTGATAGTAACCACTTTTAAGTTTAGTTTTGGAAAAAATAGTGGCACCGCTAAGTTCATCTAGCATATCATCAAGGCGTGGAATGGGGTACCTATAGCGAACGGTGATAGCATTGATAGGTCTACAATGGAACACATGCAAAAGCTACCGTCTCTTTTTGGCACAAGAATGACCGGAACGGCACAAAGACTCAAACTTTCACGCACGTCCATGGTCTATGAGATGTTTTACTTGTCTTTGTATTTCTTTGGTTTCTTCAGGATTGACGCGGTAGGGAGATTTGTTCGGAAGTGGTGCTCCGGGGATGAGGTCGATGCGGTGCTCAATGCCTTGTAGTGGAGGTAGTCCCAGAGGTAGCTCGTCGGGAAAACATCTTGGAATTCCTGCAAAAGGGAAGACAACACTAAAGGTAGAGTGTGAGAGGCGTTAGCTTTTGGTGCGTTGTCATTGCACAAAAGGACATAGTGCATGATACTAGATGGGTTCTCACACACTTCTCTTATCTCACTTTTGGTGGCAAATAGAACTAAGTTCTTCTTTTCGCTCATCGTGGAGGCACTCAATTTGAGCTTGTGGCGCTCACTCTCTTTTTGGTGGTTCGCTCTCTCACTATTCTCTCCACGATGGGTGGCTTGTTTGTCGGCGATCACTTGGCTTGGAGACATACGGCGAAGTACGTACTCCTTTCCATTCATCTTGAAGATGTAGTGGTTCGTTCGGCCGTTGTGGATGACACCTCTATCAAATTGCCATGGTCGACCAAGAAGAAGGTGGCAAACGGTCATTGGAACGACATCACACTCCAAAGTGTCTTCGTAAGCTCCGATTTTGAAGGAGACTTGCACTCTATGCTCGACATGAATAGAGCGGGAGTCGCTTCGCCATTAAACTTTGTAGGGATGTGGGTGCTTCGTCTTGGGAAATTGGAGCTTGGAGCAAAGTTCTTCACTTGCTAAGTTATGACAACTCCCTCCATCGATGATGACCTTGACGGACCTTCCATTGATGCCGGCCTTGGTATGAAATATGTGGCATCTTTGGTCTTCTTCTTGGTGATGTTGAAGGGTTAAGACCTTGGATACAACAAGAGCGGGACTTGAACCTTCATCACAAAAGCCTTGTTCCTCTTCATCGTTCACTTGCCGGTGCATGGCGATTTGCTCAAGTGCTTCCGTTTCTCCTTCACTCATGGAGTAGTATTTACCATCATCGTTGAGGATCATGGTCTGCTTGTTGGTACACTCAAAGAACTTGTGGCCTCGGCCTCCGCATGTGAAGCATTTGAAGGAACTTGTCTTGACAGTATCATCGGTTGGGGTAGATGATGATGAAGCTCTCAGCTTGAAGTTGCTCGTTGTAGGAGGATGACTTGAGGTTGTCGAAGCTTTCTTGTAACTCGACTTGTCGATGTTGCTTGTAGAAGGCTTGTTTGAGGTAGACGGTGTTGGAGTCATTGAAGCTTGGGTGTTGGAGAAACCATTTGACTTGGATGAGAACTTGGCATACTTGAAGTCATCTTGCAGTGGACGTTCCACTTTGGTAGCTTGATGCACTAGCTCGATGAGGTTCGAGTATGGTTGGAAGTCGGCGATCTTCTTGATGGGATGATTGAGTCCATTCAAGAAACGTGCCATAGTTTGCTCATCATCTTCTGTGACATTGGCTTGTATCATTGCAATCTCCATTTCCTTGTAGTACTCTTCAACGCTCTCGGTTCCTTGCTTGAGTAGTTGGAGTTTCTTGAAGAGGTCGCGGTTGTAGTAGGTAGGCACGAAGCGTGCTCTCATGACATCCTTCATTTGCGCCCAAGTAGTGATGGGTGGTTCACCTTTTTCCTCTCGGCGCTCAATAACTTGTTCCCACCAAATGGGGACATAGTTTTGGAACTCAAGGGATGCCATCGCGATCTTCTTCTCTTCTTCATAGTCATGCAAGCGGAAAATGTTGTCGACATTCAATGCCCATGAAAGGTACTCTTCGGGATCATTGCTTCCATTGAACTTGGGCATGGTGAACTTTAGCTTGTCGTAGCGTTGCTCTTCATTGTGTTCGGGTCGGGGATGATGACGTCCTTGACGAGGAGGATCGTCTCTCACAATTTGCTCTTGCCGTGGAGGATTTCCATTGTCTTCTTGCTCTTATTGAACTTGATGTTCTTGGTGATCTTGTGGAGGAGCTTGTCGAGCTTGACGATGCACGCGAGCTTGGTATATTCGTTCTTGAACTTCTTCACGAAGTGCTTCTTGATGTTCACGAGCTTGTCGGCCTCGGTTGGCTACGGCTCGACTTGATTCTCGGAGGGCTTGTTGCGCCTCAAGTTCTTGAGCTTCTTGCAATTGTTGCTCTTGACGTTGTGCCTCAGCATCTTGTGCTTCTTGGTGTAGTCGCGCTCGCTCTTCCTCTTCGTGTTAGCGTTGTCGTTGCCGTTCTCGTGCTTGCGCAAAGGTAGCTTGGTTTCGATGATGTCGTTGTTCTTGAGAGTTGTTGTTGTGTAGAGGGTTGTGGTTGGCTTGACGATCTTGGCGCGCGGCACGACGAAGAGTGTTCGATGTCAGTTTACTTGAGCCACAGATGGTGTAGTCGGAGTGTCAACTTGTGCGGCTCCGTCTTGATGAGGACGAAGTGCAAGAAGAGCGGTTGAGAAATAAAGCATGAATCTCGTCCATTCTTGCATAGTTCTCTTGCTTGTGGTAGCCGAGCTTGTGGTCGAAGTAATCTCTTGTGCGTTTCTCGGAGAGTCTCAAGTTGGTGGCGAGGTTGTCAATGCGTTCCCTCATTGCTTGTTGCTCTTCTTGCAAAGCACGTTGTGCACCAAAGAGGTGGCTCTTTGTGACATAGGATTTCATGTCGTCGTCTTGCCCGATGAAGACTGGGTTGGTATAAGTACTTGGCCTATCCATCATTCCAAGGGAAATATGTGAGTGGTAGAAAGAGAAGAACTTATACCAAATGTACCTTGGCCGATGTTGAAGGTGGATCAAAGATCACTCCAATGTGGAACAAGGAAATAGCACAATTGGTAGCATTCTTGTCGGTTTCTCACACCTACACAAGTAAAAGCTTATGGTGGAGCTTGGTTAGGATGGTGGCACAAAATTTGATGCAATTGTTAGTGAGCTTCAATAATGTTGGAAAAGATTCGCAAGTTTGCAATGCAACAAGTAGAACAATAGCAAAATATGGTACACGGAAACACACACGCAAAGAGATGAATGGGGTCATGCTACCAAGGATGAGCCAAAATGTGGAATCCACAAAAATGCTCTTGTTTCACAACACTAGAGAGACGCTAGCACAATTGCACAATATGCGAATACAAAGACTTGTGCACAACCTACTAAGCAAAAATGCAACACTTCTATCCCAAGTATGCTCTATGTATGGTGTTTCGATGATATGATCCAAGATGATCTAGTGTGACAATCTTAATGATGTATGATGCTATGGTTCTTTGCTTAAAAGCTCTTTGCTTATCTTTCCCTTTTTGCGTAAAAGCTTGTTTGGCTCTTTGTGTTTGAGCTCTTTTCTCATGCAATGCTTCACGAACCAAGATATCAATTGAGTATGCGATGACACTTTGTGACACAAGAGATGATATGCACCAATGATATGTATGTATGCTATGGGAAGTATGATCGCTAATGTGCACAAATCATGTTGCCGGCAATACTCAAAGGCTAGTTTTGAAGGTTAAGCGACCCAAAAGGTAAGGCTATGATGTTTATCAAAGTAATGGCAAGAATGATGTATCACGATACCAAGATGAGGTTACCGTTCTTTGGTTCCTCGTCCGTAAGCAAGAATGGATGACGGTGACCAAATGGAGAAGTGATCGTTTTTATGACGCGTCCGTGGTGAAGATGAGCGATGGTGATGTTGAAGTCAAACTGTACCTAAATAGCCGAAACACAATAGGACACGGAACTGCAACTCAAATTCTCAAAGCATAAAGTGGTAAAACATATTGGAGTGTGGAATGAGTAAGCAATGGTTGTTGTGGAAAGTGGTGGTGGTATGGGGATGTGTATGCGGAAGTGGGGTGGTGGCTGCAATTTTCAGGGGGGGGGGATTCAGTTTCGTCAGGTTTTTGCGGATGTCCGGTGGTTGCGGTCGTCCGGTCGTCGGTCGTTCGGTAGCTGATGGACGTCCGGTGCCTGGGCGAAAAATCGGGCATGGGATGAACAGCTAGGGTTCTTCAATGAGAGGTCAAAATCCGTCGAATCCGGGCGATTTAGTGGGTGGAAAAGGTGGAGATGAAGGGGAAAGCTAGATCCACTCAAGGCAAACCAAATCCACGGATCAAATCCAACAAAATTTCATAACACAACAAATCACAAAAAAAATTGTGGGGCTATTTTTTGTGGGGAATTTTTGAATTAGGGATAAAATCAACAAAAATAAGGCTAGAAACACAACGGGGAGGCACCGAAATCGTGATGAACGTGGCTCTAGATACCAAGATGATGTAGGGTGGAACTCTAGATGGCCGATCTTTCACGAAAGGAGCGGATCCCGCGATGAACACGAAGAACACAAGGGGAAATCACAAAGGGGAACACAAGAGAAACACTCAAACCAACAAGTATGATCACACATTCGCTAGATCCATGAACACAAAGGGAGATACATGATCCACGATCAACAAGGGACGATACACGGTAACCGGTTCTTATCCAAAGGAGGTCTTGATGGGGCCACCCAAAGGGGGGGGGGTCTTGAATCCAAGGGGATATTCTCCGTAGAGGGGTCGCGGTCTCTCTCGTGGAGTAGATCCGATGTGGATGAGCGAGGCTCTATCTCTAATATCATCTATCACAATGCTAACCCTAGCTAGGAGGAGTAGGAGGTCTATTTATAGTCTTAGTGCAAATGAGGATGAAGTGAGGCGGTACATGGGCCTCGGGCCCGAATCCTATGCGCACACTGGTACCAGACGTCCGGTATGTAGCGGTCGTCCGGTGGCTTAGGGACGGCCGGACATCCGGTGGTCACCGGTCTTCCGCTATTTCCATTCTGTGAAGGCGAAGCCAGACATCCAGTCACTTCAGATTTCCGCTAATTTTGGCTCGGGTGCTATGACACCGGTCGTCCGGTCCGAGCTGGCCGTCCACTTGTTGGGGCTCGGCTGAGGCTCCAGGCTCCGAACGTCTAGTCCTGACCGGTAGTCCGGTGGCTGTAGCTTCGTTGTCCTTCCTTCTTCATGACCTTGGCGCTTGGTGTCCTCGTCGCCTTGTCCGATGGATGTAGCTGCTCCATGGCTCTCCTCCAAGTACTTGATCACGCATAGTGTTTCCGCTTGAGGTAGTAGCCATGTCTCATTTATAGAAACTGGTGGTTCGGAGAGGAGCGAGTTCACCATATCTTCGATAGCCTTTGCTCGTGCCCTTGTCATTGGTCCAAGTGGTGTCGTGGGAGACGTAGGTAAGTCCATGGGGATGATCTTGGGATGCTCCGCATCACCATGCCCACAGCCCTTGAAGACCCCGTGCGCACGGGCTACACAGGGAGCTGGCGCTGGAGCACCCCGTGCGCACGGGCCCAACTTACCCCGTTTGTAGGGGCTCATCAGGATGGACGGCCGAGAGTCGCTCGTTGGGCCTCCACATTGTCCCTTTCCTCCACCTACCTATATATATCCCTCTCCCTCCTCCATTTTGACATAGCAAAGGATATGACTTGATCTATGTGAGCTTTGCTCCTTGTACCACTCCTCCTCTTGAGAGAGAGAGAGAGACCACTCCATTGGAGTTCAAGACCTCCTTTGGAGAAGATCCCCTTGTGGATTCAAGCCCTTCTCTTGGAGAACACTATCATCAAGACTTCTTTCCTCATAGGATTGGGATACCTAGTTACCTTGTATCTTTTCTTTGGTGTCCTTGGATCATTGTGAACTATCGTGTGTTCTTGGATCTATCATATGTGTGATTGGATCTAGTTGATTTGAGTGTTTCCCCTCTCTTGTGTTCTTCGTGTTCTTCGTGTTCTTTGTGGGATTTCCCCTCCAATTTCTGAAAGATCCATCTTAGGGTTTCACCCTACAATATCTTGGTATCTAGAGCCAACACTTGCACGTGCACATCATAATGGACGATGTGTACATATACCACGCGCACACAATTTTTTCCTTTGTCTTTGTTTTTTGTAGGAAGTCATGAATACTTGTCAACTTCACAATCCCATGATGAGGACATCAATACCATTGTTACACCCACTGCCCCTGCTGCTATACATACTGGACCAATGACTAGAGCTCGCGCACGCCAATTAAATTGTCAGGTACTTTCATTTCTTGGTAATGATTCTAATGTTCATGAGAAGATGATGCTGCCTAAATTGGATACATTTGTTTTGCTTACAAATGAAGGGCCTGGCATGGATAAGAGGGATGAACACTAGAGCAAGACCAAGCATGGAGATGATGGCATGCGCAAGGGGATCCAAAACAGAGTTACGAGTGATGATTCTAGGACTTTGAAGCCACCATAAGGAGTGCATGAAGCCTTGGACGAATTATACAAGATGCCACTTCGTAAACTTCGTCCAGAGGCTATTCTAGGTGTTGCGTCACCTTATTATTGGGCCAGGCCCATGTATTTTCGAAATACTTAAGTATAGGCTGTTTTTAGAGTCCATATGTGTGGGGAAACAAGAGTTAGGGTTGGTTTCGGACCCCTCCTCCAAGGGCCACGAAATTCCCCCCTCTTCCTCCATATATACAGCCCTTAGGGCGTCATTTAGACTTTGGGTTTTGTTTAGATTAAAAGTTCGCCATAGCTGAAACTTTGCGTACTTCGTTTGTGTCCAACGACTAGACCAAGACGTCACAGAACCCTACCTTCATTAATAAAGCTTTCCTCTTTCATTCGCAATATCCAGATTGCAATCTCAGTTTCTTGCTTGTTCTTCGTTTGCTCGCAGAAAATAGACCCTCGTGGTCAGGTTGATTGTGCTCTGGCGTGGTCAATAACCCTCGGAAGTTGGTTTAGCAATTGCTAAGGCGTGACGTCCTCGCACGTTCGTAGTCGGATCGTCAAAGTCGACTCCCACAGAAAACGATATCTATCTCATCGAAACAGCGGGACACCTTCGCCTCTATCATCCCATGAGTTAACAAAACGAGCTCTTGAGAGCAAACATGATTTGGGATCCCGTGGACTGTACTAACCACCGTTCCCTTCGTGCTACGCCTACGCGCATCTATTCTACTTGGCTCTCACACGGCTATGGGCTATATATCACTTGTTACTTTATGCCCATTGTATCATGTTCACTTTGCATGTTATCCCTCTTTCCATGCCTTTGCCATGCAATTGTGATCCTTGCTTCCACTTACATATGATTCACCATTATACTACTTCTATGTGTATTTGCATGCTTGGTGGAGATCCTTGTTGCTATTTCCATGTTTACCATGTGCCACATGATATTGATGCTTGTTGTGTTGTGGAGTCATGATGTCTCATTGCTATTTACATATGGCCTCTCACCAATACATTGATGATATTTTTCTCATATCTTGCTTTCATGGTAGTGATATGTCATGTGCATTATTCATGCTCACTATTTGCACACATGACATGCTTTCCATGATTCATCCTAGTATGTTGCATCTCCGCCCTACTAGCTTGCTTGACTTGATCACTATGGTTGCTTGCTTTGTCGCATCGCCCACGTTCCATTCTTACTCGCTTTCTTGGGTTGATGACATATATGTTCATGCCTCTCACATGATATATCTTGATCATTATCACTTGTCTACATTAGTTGCAACTCTCATATCCCACTTGTAGTGAGTGCAACCATGCTATGCTTATTGATCTTGGAGACTTTGGCACCTTACTTGTGATGCATGCTTGTTTGATTGAGCCTATTCTATTTGGTTGTTCTAGCATCATATGCCTCCATACTATGAAATGCTCCCATGTCCTTTTCTTATGATGAGTATGATGCATATCTTGTTGGGCATCTTACCACGCGAATGATAGGTTTTGCACTTGCTCTGACCTCATTTGTTTTTCCAAGTGTTTGTCATGTTCTTTCATTTTGAAGGATTCACAAGGCGGTACCATGACGAGACAACTCGGTCATGTGAAGGCGTACACGATGCACGACACCAACATTTTTGACATTCTCATAAAGGTGAACTCCTTCCCTTTGAGCCATCCTCAAATACGCATCTCAGATGGGTCATTCTTTCATTGTTGTTTCCTTCGTCTTGTCTACATGATACATATATTGGATGGAGGACCGACATTGGAGATGGACCTTATGGACTTTCAAGTTGGGGAGTGCCACGACATCAAGCTATGGCACAACACCACCCATGACAAATTTGCATCTCATGCATGGATTGACTCACATTATGATTGCCTTGTTGCATCTTGCATTTCCATGTCATCCATGATATATGAGCTTGTGCATTTCCTTAGCAAATTTGTTGTGATCTTTCTTGATGGCATATTCATACATAATGATCACGTTGCCCATCATCAATTGCATGATCACATAGTCACATTGAGCACCAATTACCATGCTCATGCTTTTGATACACCATCCCATTATGACATCATTTTGCACAATGGTAGAATTTGTAGTTTCGTGCACCATGACAAGCACCATACCATTGTGTGAACGAAGAATAAATTTGCTCCCATGAATGCATTACATATCATTCTACATCTTTTGGATAAGCATCATGTGTATTGCCACGCACAATCTTTTCGATTGGACTCATACTTCCTTGATGGATGCATTATGCGCGCTAACCATTGTATTTCCAAGTGTCTCTTGTGTTTGCTCGTTTTCCAGGTATACCATCCTGGCGACATCTTGAAGTACTTGGATTGCTCCATCACATACACTCTGTCGGAATACAAGTACATTCATTCCTACCGTGTACATGGCGATACGGTTTATGATCCGAGGTTGGATCTTTCCCAAGGGGGAGGGGATGATGCAGAGCATCCCACAGTCATCTCCATGTGCACCTTCATAGCACCTCAAGCCCAAAGTGGACCTACCAGACTTAAGGTGAACCTGCTCATCTTCAAGATTTACATGAATATCTATTGGACTTAGTTGCTACCTCACCATGGAATGTTGTGCATCATTAGGTACAAGGGCGACCGCCACCAAGAAGCTAGGGAGCTTCCCGGAGGCCAAGGAGAAGGACCCCAAGGCCACAAGGAAGAAGAAGGAGTGCACGAAGTTCATCTCTGCACTTCCCAGGCGACCCCGTGCCCACGGCCCTCGAAGACCCCGTGCGCACGGGCTACATAGGGAGCTGGCACTTGAGCACCCCGTGCGCACGGGCTTGTACCATGCCCACGGGACCCTCGTTCGCACGGGCCCAACTTACCCCGTGCGCACGGGCTCATTAGGATGGACGGCGGAGAGTCGCCTGTTGGGCCTCCACTTCGCCCCTTTCCTCCACCTACCTATACATATCCCTCTCCCTCCTCCATTTTGACTTAGCAAAGGATATGACTTGATCTATGTGAGCTTTGCTCCTTGTACCACTCCTCCTCTTGAGAGAGAGAGAGAGAGAGACCACCCCATTGGAGTTGAAGACCTCCTTTGGAGAAGATCCCCTTGTGGATTCAAGCCCTTCTCTTGGAGAACGCTATCATCAAGACCTCTTTCCTCATAGGATTTGGATGAACTAGTTACCTTGTACCTTTCCTTTATTGTCCTTGGATCATTGTGATCTCTTGTGTGTTCTTGGATCTAGCATATGTGTGATTGGATCTAGTTGATATGAGCGTTTCCCCTCTCTTGTGTTCTTCATGTTCATTGTGTTCTTTGTGGGATTTACCCTCCAATTTGTGAAAGATCCATCTTAGGGTTTCACCCTGTCGGCGTTCTGGGAACGGGGGTACGGCCGATCTTCACCAACAAAGCATCCAAGACCCTCGCGAGGGTCCAAGCCTCGCGAGGCGGACGACGCAAAACCTCCTCTAGGGTGGCCTAGCCAGGCAACCTCACGAGGAGCGGAGATATCAAGGCGGGGCAAACCTCACGAGGCCCTCGTGACGTGAGCCATGACGCACGACACCAGGCGGGCACCAGCACGCAGCATCCTTGTTTCCTCTTTGGTGCTAAGGAGGCCAGCGCAAATGAAGAGTACCGAGGCATCAGGCAAAGGTTGCTATATTGGTGCAACGAGACCAAGACCAGGAGGACGGCAAGACGGAGGTCATTGTGGAGCCCAAGACGGCGTCACCACCAGAGCTTTTCGCAGAAGAAGACCACTTTTGTCAGGATAGCTTGTACTAGCTGTCCCCCGTCAAATTTTCCCGGCATTGTTGGCTCCCTTCCCGCTCGATATTTGGGAAGAGGACCAGGGCCAATATAAGTAAGAGCTAGCCACCATAGTAGGGGGTGGAATGAGGGCTGACCACATCTCATCTCATCTCATCTCAGCTTGATCCAACCCGGACGAGAGCCTACTTACAAGAACACCTCAACCTCAGGAGCCTGTTCTTCCCTTGTACTGTTCATCAACGCCCCCCTAGGCAATCCACCACCACCACACTAGAGTAGGGTATTACACTACAATGGTGGCCTGAACCAGTATAAACCTCATGTCTTTCTGTGTTGCGAGTTCGTCGGGTTCGTCCGCGAGATCTTAGCGAGCTAGGGCATAGATTGGTGGGAAGGAAAGACTTCGCGCGCACCCTAGTGTTCAAACCTTAAGGGTTTGCCGGAACCCCACATCCGACATTTGGCGCGCCAGGTAGGGGTGCGCCATAGCTTCCCTTCCATCAGTTTGTCGCTCCATCGCTCCGTCGTATCCATGGCGGACGCTCGCCGTGCTCGACCTGAGCGTCGAGCTGCCTTCACCGCCCACGTCGCTCAGACGGCTCCCGTCGGTGGGCCACATCGCCGTTCTCCGTCTCTCGCCACCAACGCTGCCACCGGCCCGGCGGGGGATGAGCAGCAGGCGTCCTCGCTGCATCCTTTGGTGCGGCAGGACGGCCGCACCGCCACTCCATTGCTGACCCCTAGGAGTGGTCAACCCGGAGTGCGGTCTTCCTCTTCTCCTCGCTGCCCTCCGCTGTTATCAGTAGCGCGGCAGCGAGGTTCTTCTCCAAGACGCTAGGCGCGCTCAGGGCCGGCTCATACCCGAAGGGCAGAAGGGTGGCCTTTGCCTTTCTGGGCGCCATCGATGGCGAACTTGGAGGAGGATTGGTGCAGATCTGGAGGCTAGGGAGCGGAGGAGCGGGAAATGGGATTGGGAGCAAGACGAAGGCAAGCTGATGTAGGGTAGAACCCCAATCGGCCGATCTTTCATGAAAGGAGCGAATCCCGCGAAGAACACAGAGAATACGAGGCGAAAGTGAGGGAAAAAACAAGAGAAACACAAGAGAATCACTAAACCAACACAAGAAAGTCACACATGTGCTAGATCCTCAGATACATAGAGTTCACACGGTACACGATCAACTAAGGACGATACAAGGGTAATAGTCTTCTCCGTGAGGAGGCCTTGATGTTCTTCTCCGCAAGGAGGTCTTGAATCAAAAGCTTATTCTATTCTTTTTTTGTACGGCCACAATGCGGAATGCACAAACCAAGATAGCGATTGGGTATATGCGGGAACAAAGTTGAGGCACATGAGATGATATGATACCAATATGATATGGTATGTATGCAATGTATGGTGTAGATCACTAATGTGCACAAGTAACGTTGCCGGCAATACTCAAATGGCTAGTCTCGATAGGCAAGTAACACAAAATGGGCTAGGGGTTATCAATGCAATGGCAAGGGAATATACAATGGAGGGATACCACGATACCAAGATGATATGGAGGTTACCGTCCATGGCAATGATGAGTGGCGGTGATCTTGATGGAGATACCAAGATGATGGATACTCGTCGCTAAGTAGCCGAAACACCTTAGGAAACGAAAAAACGCGAACTCAAAATCTCAAATGTCAAATGGTGGTAGCAAAATTGGGTTAAGTCGGTGCGGAAGAAGTGTATGGTTGGTTAGCCTATGCAGAAGTGGTGGTGGTGGTTGATGAAGAAGCAACCGTCCCTAAGTAACCTAGACACCTTAGGAGACTCAAATCACTCCTCAATCAACCACTAATGCGATGGGGATCAATATTGGTTAGGTTGCGGAAGCGGTGGTGGTGTAGCGGATGATGTGGTGGAAGCCCTAGGCAAAGATGCCAAAGTTAACATTTGATGGAGTCAAATGATATTGGTGGTATTTTTGTGGGAAGGGGGATGTCAAGAGCTTCAAAACGAGCTAAAGAACGTCAAAATCGGAGTTCGGATGAATTAGCTATGGCCGAAACAAAATTTGAGTGAAATCAGTTTTTACAGGTTACGGACGTTCGGACAAGGTCGGATGTCCGGGGGCCGGACGTCCGGGCAGGCTCGGAAATCCGTAAATTCGGCTCAAGTTAGGGGTTTCGGTTGTCCGGAAATGGTCAGACGTCTGGTCGTTCTAGGGGCTTCGAACGTCCGAAAAGTGTCGATCGTCCGGGGGTCGGGGTCAATGCGAGATGTGAGATCCGGGGCACGATTTTGGGCGGAAAATGATGATTTTGGGATCAAAATTGATGAGATTTCGTGGATGGAAAGTGGGAAAAATTGGGGAGATGCTAGATCCACTTGAAACCAAGCAAATCCATGGATCAAATCCAACAGAACTTCGTCAAACCAACAAATCACAAAAAAAATTGGTTCTATTTTTGGTGAGGATTTCTGAAATTAGGGAAGAACACAACAAAATTAGGCTAGAAAACAATGAGGGGAGGCTCTGAAATCGTGATCAACGTGGCTCTAATACCAAGATGATGTAGGGTAGGAACCCTATGGGCCGATCTTTCACGAAAGGAGCGGAATCCCGCGAAGAACACGATGAATGCGAGGGGAAAAGAGGGGAAACACAAGTGAAACACAAGAGAATCAATAAACCAACACAAGAAATCCACACATGTGCTAGATCCTCGGATACATAAGAGTTCACACGGTACACGATCAACTAGGGACGATACAAGGGTAACGGTCTTCTCCGTGAGGAAGTCTTGATATTCTTCTCCGCAAGGAGGTCTTGAATCCAAAGGGGTCTTCTGCGAAGAGGCCGCGGTCTCTCACGAGGGTAGATCCGATGTGGATGAGCGTAGCTCCATCTCTCAAAATGAGCTAAACCAACGCTAACCCTAGAAAGTTGGACGAGGTGGAGTATATATAATCTTAGTGCAAAAGAGGGGGGTGAAGGGGTACATGGGCTGCGGCCCAACACGAAACGGTGCACAGGCATCGGACATCCGGGAGTCACCGGTCGACTGGAGGCTCGCGAGGGTCCGGACGTCCGGTGCCTGTCGGACGTCCGTAGATTCGGCTCTGGTGGTCTTCGGTCGGACGTCCGGTCGGGGTCAGTCGTCCGAGGAGCGTCGGTCGTCCGGGTGGCGTCGGATGTCCGTCTGTTTTGGCTCGGGTGTGGCAGTGTCGGTCATCCAGAGGAGGCCGGACGTCCGGAGCCTGGAGGTCGTCGGACATCCGGGGTTCGTCGGTCGTCCGGAGCCTGGAGACTTTGAGTAGTTCTTCTTTGTCTCCGTCTTCACGTCCATCTTCCTCTTCTTCTTCTCCTTGCTCCTTAGCTTCTCCATGATACCTGAGAATGCACAAAGTGTCCGTATGAGGTAGTAGCCATGTCTCATGTGCATCAATGTGGAAATGTGAGAGGAGAGATGTCACCTCGGTTTCAAGGGCTCTTCCACGTGCTCGTGTCATGGGTCCAAGAGGTGTCATAGGAGATGTAGTTGGGTCTATGGGGATGGCCTTGGGATGCTCCGCATCATCAGATGATGTAGGATAGAACCACAATCGGCCGATCTTTCGCGAAAGGAGCGGATCTCGCGAAGAACATGGAGAACACGAGGGGAAAGAGAGGGAAAACACAAGAGAATCACTAAACCAACACAAGAAAGTCACAGATGTGCTAGATCCTCGGATACATAGAGTTCACACTGTACACGATCAACTAAGGACGATACAAGGGTAACGGTCTTCTTCGTGAGGAGGTCCTAGTGTTCTTCTCCGCAAGGAGGTCTTGAATCCAAAGGGATTTTCTCCAAAGAGCCCGCGGTCTCTCACGAGGAGTAGATCTGATGTGGATGAGCGTAGCTCTATCTCTCAAAATGAGCTAAACCAACGCTAACCCTAGAAAGGAGGAGGGAGAGGTCTACTTATAGTCTTAGTGCAAATGGGGGGGGGGGGGAAGTGAAGGGATACATGGGCTGCGGCCCAACACATCGCAGCGCACAGGCGCCGGTTGTCCGACAGGTACCGGGCGTCCGGTGGCCGCGAGGGTCCGGTCGTCCGGTACTTGTCAGACGTCCGACGTTTTGGCTCGGTTGAGGTGGCGCCGGATTTCCGGGGACGGTCGGACGTCCAGACGCTGGAGTGTGTCGGATGTCCGGGACTTGTCGGACGTCCGCTCATTTTGGCTCGGGTGCGGGATCGCCGGTCGTTCGGTCTAGGCCGGTCGTCTAGTGGGTCTTCAGGCATCGGACGTCCGGTCCCGACGGGTCGTCCGGTGGCTGGAGCTTCTTCCATGGCCCTTCTTCTTGTTCCTCGCGCTTGGTGTCCTCACCTTCTTGTCCATGGGCTTCCTCTTGGTTCCCGGTCATGCATAGCACACATGTTTGAGGTAGTAGCCATGTCTCACATATGGAAAGTGATGGTTCGAAGAGGGGCGAGTTCACCTTGTGTCCAATGGTGCCTAGTTGAGGTCTCGTCTTATGTTCTGTTGGGTCTTGGAGAGTAGTCGGAGTGTACATGGGGATGAACGTGGGATGCTCCACATCATCTCCCCCCCCTTGGGAAAGATCCAACCTCATATCATGATCCTCATCACCATGGGAACGGTTGTCGTGGACGGACTTGTAGTTGGACGAAGTGGAAGTCATGGCACAATCCAAGTACTCCAAGGTGTCGCCTGAGGAGTATACATGCAAAAAGAGCAAACACAAACAACACTTGGAAATACAATTGTTAGAGCACACAAAGGGTGCATCATGTAAGAATGAGTCTGTTCGACAAGATTGTTCATGACAAAGCGCATGAAGCTTATGAAGATGATATATAATGATATGCAAAGCATTGATGGGAACAATAGGATTTGTAGTATGCACAAAGGTGCGGTGAATGTGATCAAAGCAACCATTGTGCAAAATGATGTCATAATGGGACGGTTTATCAAAAGCATGAACATGGTAATGGGTGCTCAAAATGAGTATGTGATCATGCAATTGATGATGGGCAATATGATCATGATGTCTGAATATGCCATCAAGGTAGATCACAACAAATTTGCTAAGAAAATGCAGAAGCTCATATATCATGGATGACGTGGGAATACAAGATGCAACAAGGCAATCATAATATGAGTCAATCCATGCATAAGATGCAAATTTGTCATGAGTGTGAGATGTCCAATGAGCATGACATGTGTGAGCACAATCAACAAATATGGAGGTGTTGGTGTACCAATGCTCGATGTTGTGGCATGCGTGGAGGTTCGAAGGTGCTTCCAATAAGTCTGAGTGCTCCTCAATGTGAAGGTCCATAGAGTCAATCTTCAATGTCTTTCCTCCGTTTGCGAGATGTACCATGTAGACAACAAGAAGGAAACAACAATGAAAGAGTGACCCATCCAATATGCATATTTGAGGATGGTTCGAAGGGAAGGAGTTCACCTTTAGGAGATTCTCACAAATGTTGGTGTTGCAAATCGTGTATGCCTTCACATGACCAAATTGTCGCTTGACGGTATCGCCCTGTGAATCCATCAAAATGAAAGAACATGACAAACACTCGGAAAAACAAATGAGGTTAGCGGAGATGCAAAACCTATCATTCGTGTGGTAAAATACCCAAAAAGTGGATGCATCATGCTCATCATAAGAAAGGACAAGGGAGCATTTCATAGTATGGAGGCATATGATGCGAAAACAACCAAATGCAATAGGCTCAATCAAACAAGCATGCATCACAAGTAAGATGTCCAAGTCTCCACGATCAATAAGCATAGCAAGTTGGCACTCAATACAAGTGGATATGAGAGATGCCACTAATGGAAACAAGAGACAATGATCAAGACAAATCAAGTGAGAGGCATGAACATATACGTCATCAACCCAAGAAAGCAAGTAGTAATGGAATATGGGTGATGCGACAAAGCAAGCAATCATATGAATCAAGGCAAGCAAGCTAGTAGTGCGAAGATGCAACGTATTAGAAGGAATCATGTCAAGTATGTCATGTGTGCAAATGGTGGGCATGAATAATGCACGTGACATATCACAAGCATGAAGGCAAGATATGAGCAAAATATCATCAATGTATTGGCGAGAGGCCCTATGTAAATAGCAATGGGACATCATGACTCCCCGAGCACAACAAACAACAATAGCATGAGGCACATGATAAACATGGCAATAGCAACAAGGATCTCCACCAAGCATGCAAATACACATATGAGTAGTAAAATGGTCAATCATGGGTAGATGCAAGCAATGGTCACAATTGCATGGCAAAGGCATAGAAATAGGCATAACATGCAAAGTGAACACGATATAATGACCATGAAGCGACAAGCGGTATATAGCACATAGCCGTGTGAGAGCCAAGTGAAAGAGATGCGCGTAGTCGTTGCACGAAGAGGGCGGTGGGAAGGATAGTTCATGGGATCCCAAGTCATCTTTGCTCTCAAGAGCTTGTTTCGTCAACTCTTGGGATTGAGAGGTTGACGAGTATACGTGAGTACCTACACAAAACAAAGACAAAGGGGAAATTCTGTGTGTGTGGTAGATGAACACATCATCCATCATGATGCGCACGTGCTTGTGTTGGTTAGCACAAAATATCCAATGCTCGAATAAATGAGATGCGTGATATAGAAACATGTCATCCATCATGGTAGGTTTATTGTTATGTATAGCATAATGGAGACTCAAAGGATGTAATGCATCACTCACAACATGTAGAGCATTGTTATTCATCGAATGCATATGGTGCAAGCAATTATGGGAATCATGTAATGTATGGAATGCATCAAAATCTCCTAATATGTATGAGGAAACTATGGGGGTCTCCTCATGATCATTAGTAGAAACATCACACGGAGAATATTGACAACATCCAAAACAATGGATATTTGGAACATTGTGATCATGGCATGGCATAGTAGATGAATTGCACAAATCATGTAAAGGAAGCATGGCAATATCATCGCATGAAAAACAAAAGCCAATGACCATCCTCTCGTGATCTATTCCATAAGTGCAAATGGGATTTATTATAATGGGGCATGCATAGTTACTATGTTGAGATTGAAATGATGCATTATGGGAGATCTCACTCATAGCATATGACAAGTTCAATGGATTGTCAAACATGATGTGACCAATAGAATTTTCACATGATATCGTATGAAGCATAGCATCACAACTAGGCAAATCAACATGCTCATCATCATATTCATCATAAATTGGTAAGTCATGGCATGAAGAATTTGCACTAGCATGAAGCATGGGAATAGGTGTTTCAACATCATGCAAGCAATCATTCGCAAGATAGTCCACTAGTGGGACAAGAGAAGCACAATCACCTATGTTACCTTTGGAGCACCGCTCATGTGTTGTAGGTGAGGTGTCGAAGACTGAGTCGTGGTCATCTTCATCTTGATGGAACCATGTGGGGGTGCATCATCATCCACCATGGCCATCGTTATCTCCATTGGAGGCATGGACTCATCGAGGATAGGCGTGTCGTCATGTAGGAGATCTAGCACCAACGAAGAAAACACACTCAGAGTAGGGGTTAAGTCGTTAGGAATCATAGTGGCCTCACGTGCCGTGTCAACTACCTCACTCACTAAGTGTGGTGGCTCACTCACTCCCTCTTGGATGCTCTCAAGTGTGGGGCTAGTGGTGGTCACACTCATCCTCTCGTAGGAAATGCACTCATTGTCACAAATGGTGGAGTCACTCATATCACTCATGGTGGGGTGGCTCTCCTCACATGGGAATGGGGGCATCTCTTTATGTGTGGGTGTTGGAGAGATGTTGGTGCAAATGTCTCCATGCTCAATCATGTCGTAGTTGTAGTCGTGGATGAAGGCCGAAGATGGCACATCATCACTCTCCTCTAAGACCAAAGATAAGGTCTCATGTGTGGTTTCATAGCTTGACTCGAAGTATGAGTCCAATATGGCGCCGTCTTCATGTTGTTGAAGAGGTTCATGCGCGTCGCCGTGGTCGAAGGGGATGGCCCTTGCTCGACCTTCTTGTCACCGTCTTGTTGTTGGAGGCCCATATGATGTGGCACCTCATAGCTCGTCTCCATGACCGAAGGGAATGTCTCATGCTCAGCCATCTTCCTTGGGGGGCTTCCGAAGATGGAAGTGTCGTCCTCGCTCGTAGGGGGTCGCCTTGTACTTGAAGATGTCGATGTAGGCGAACTCATGGGAAGTAGGCAAAGATGCCGTACGTCCGAAGGCGAAGATGCCTTGAGAACACTTGGCGAAGATGCCGAAGTGGTGGTGGTAGTCGTAGCTCCGTCTTGGTGGTGCTCGTCTCGCGGTCTTTTCTTTTGCTCATGAAGCTTGGACTTGGCGCGCAGTAGAGCTTGTTGGGACTTGTACATTTGCGCTTGGCGAGCATCTTCGTGATGATGGTATCGTTGTCGCACTTGAGCTCGTAGTAGATGTCGTTCGTCGTCGTCGTGCACACGTTTCTTAGAGGTGACTTGCCCTTCATGGCGAGGTGGATCACGAATGTGATGGTGGTCGCCATAGAGATGTGGACGTGGACGACTTGTGCTTGCATCATTTTTGCGCTCCGAAGACTTGTGACTTGAATGTCGCCGCCTTGAGGATGATGAAGGGGAAGAACGGTTGATCAACAAGGTTCCAATCTCCTCCATCCTTGCATCTTGCTCCTCCTTGTGCGTGGAAAGCTTGTTGTCGATGTAGTCCCTTTTCCTTGCTTCGGAGTGACGAATGTCGATGGAGAGGTTCTCGGTGCGCTCTCGCAATCTTGATTGTGCGCCTTGCATTTGTCGTTGTAGATCAAAGATTGATGCTTTGGTGATGTAGTTGTTCACTCCGTCGTTGTTGTGGAAGACCGGAGATGAAATGCCTTGCCTATCCATCACTCCAATAGAAAAATGTGAGTGGAAGAAAGAGAAGAACGAATACCAAATGTACCTTGACCGAAGTTGAAAGTGGATCAATGATCACTCCAATGTGGACAAGGAAATAACACAATTGGTACCAATTCTTGTCGGTTTCTCACACCTACACAAATAAGGCTTATGGTGGAGCTCGGTGAGGATAGTGGCACAAAAAATTTGATGCAAAATGTTAGCAAGAGTCACTAATGTTGAAAGAGATTCACAAATTCGCAAGTGAAACAAGTAGACCAATAGCAATATGTGGCACATGGAAACACACACACGGATAGATAAATGGG
The DNA here is from genome assembly GCF_003073215.2 of Triticum urartu. Classification (NCBI taxonomy): domain Eukaryota; kingdom Viridiplantae; phylum Streptophyta; class Magnoliopsida; order Poales; family Poaceae; genus Triticum; species Triticum urartu. Next base: position 349,889,528 of record NC_053027.1, on the reverse strand, counting down.
TCGTGCAACCAAGGATGCACACAAAATGTGGAATCCACGGAAAACGCTCGTGTTGCACAACTCAAGAGAGACGCTAGCACGATTGCTCAATAGGCGGATACGACACTTGTGCACAACCTATAAGATGGCAAAATGGATAACTTTCTATCCCAAGTATGCTATGTGTGTATGGTTCCCGGTGTTTCTCACAAGGTGATCCAAGATGATCCCCGGGTACCGAGCTCGAATTCGCCCTATAGTGAGTCGTATTACAATTCACTGGCCGTCGTTTTACAACGTCGTGACTGGGAAAACCCTGGCGTTACCCAGCTTATTCTTGTTTTTTTGTATGGCCACTTTGGCACAATGCACAAACCAAGATAGCAATTGTATATATGCAGGAACAAACTTGAGGCACAAGAGATGATATGATGATACCAATATGATACGATATATATGCAATGGGAGGTGTAGATTACTAATGTGCACAAGTAACGTTGTCGACAATACTCAAATGGCTAGTATCGATAGGCAAGTAACACAAAATGGGCTAGGGGTTATCAATGCAATGGCAAGGGAATATACAATGGAGGGATACCACGATACCAAGATGATATGGAGGTTACCGTCCCTGTCGATGATGAGTGGCGGTGATCTTGATGGA
>NC_053027.1:349855745-349887885 GCF_003073215.2 Triticum urartu | reverse complement strand
GTCACAAATCCGTCAAGCAAATCTCAAATTCTTACCAGTTCTTACCCAGCAGCAGGCGGTGATCGGCAACCGTTGTAGTCAAAACTCTCAAAAGCTTGGATAGAGCGATTGCCAGGGAGAGTCAAACGCACGACGTAGAGGTATGTGGAGCTGGGAAGGCTTATAGTATGGTAGCAAAAAGGGTCAGCAATAATCAATTCAGAGATGCAAAGTTGAATAAACGCTCAACGACGGTACTGTGCTGGTCCTAGGCTAGACCGTGCTAGAGACGCGAGCCTAGAACACTAACAAAATCACGGCGCTGCACGTAAATAAGGGAAAAGCACACTCTGGAAAATGTGTCGCACCATCAAGCAGTCTGCGCTTTCAAGGAAGGCATCAAAAATCAAGAGCTGGTCCTAAAATTCGGTCGTACAGGAGATATGTCTCTGACTCAGATGATGGAAATAGGCACTCGGTATGCTAACGGAGAAGAAGAGGATCGACTCCGCAGTGGGAAGAGCAAACCATTCGGTCAGCACACCGGCGGGGGCACTTCCAATCAGAAACAGAAGCGCAAGGCCGAGCCAGCTGCTCCTGGTGAAGCTTTAGTCGTGGCTCAAGGAAAGTTCAAGGGTAAGCCCAAAGGACCCTGGACCCCCAAGAAAGTGAAAGATCAAGCCGGAAATGATGTGTTGGATTTACCATGCCACATTCACACAAGAAGGATGAAGAGGGTAATCTGATTTATCCTAAACATACCACTCAACAGTGTCAAGTTTTGATCCAGCAGTTCCGAGAAAAGCAACCCAATGAGAAGGAAAAGGAGTTTGACAAGGATGAGGATAAGGAAGAAGAAGATGATGGTTTTCCCAACGTCAATTCCACTCTGATGATTTTTGCTGATGTTGAGAGCAAAAGTCGACTGAAAGTGATTAACAGAGAAGTGAATATGGTTGCTCCGGCAACACCCAGTTATTTGAAGTGGTCTCAGACTGCCATCACGTTCGACCAGTCTGATCACCCAGCGCGTATAGCCACCCCTGGGAGGCAAGCGTTGGTGCTCGACCCAGTTGTTGAAGGCACTCGACTGACCAAAGTGCTGATGGATGGTGGTAGCGGCTTGAATATCCTTTATGCTGAAACCTTGAAGGGATTGGGCATTCTATTGTCCAAACTTAGTGAAAGCAATATGAGTTTCCATGGCTTTATCCCTGGAAAGAAATCCGAATCACTCGGTCAGATCGCCCTTGACGTGGTTTTCGATGATTCCAAGAATTACCGCAAGGAAAAGTTGACATTTGAAGTAGTGGATTTCCAGAATGCTTATCATGCTATTCTGGGTAGGCCTGCTTACGCACGTTTTATGGCTCGACCATGTTACGTGTACCTCAAACTGAAGATGCCTGGTCCCAGAGGAGTGATCACAATCACTGGCAATCGGCAGAAAGCAGAAGAGTGCTTCCAGAAGGGCTCGAAATCGCCGATGCACAAATGGCAGTAGTCGAAATGCAAGAATACCAGAAGAATGCAGACCCGAGTGATTTGTTGCGAGCTAAGAAACCTGCCACAGATTCTGCATTTCTGTCGTCCGGTGAAACGAAGCCGATTCATATTCACCTGACCGATCCTAATGCTGCTCCTACTCATATCTCAACATCACTCGACAACAAATAGGAAGAAGCGCTCATGCAGTTCCTCCATGAGAACTGGGACATCTTTGCATGGAAACCTTCTGACATGCCGGGTGTACCCAGGGGACTGGCTGAGCACCATTTGCGAGTTGACCCGAAAGTGAAACCAGTCAAGGAACATCTTCGACGGTCCGCCATATAGAAGAGAAAAGCAATCGGCGAGGAAGTGGCTCGGCTCCTGGCAGCTGAGTTTATCTGAGAAATTTACCACTCCGAGTGGCTCGCCAATGTTGTCATGGTCCCCAAAAAGGATGACTCACTTCGTATGTGCATTGACTTCAAGCATATCAATCGGGCCTGCCCAAAAGATCATTTTCCTCTCCCCCGCATTGACCAAATTGTTGACTTGACAGCGGGGTGGGAGCGTTTGTCTTTTTTGGATGCCTACTCCGGGTATCATCAGATCCGACTGTATGGACCCGATGAGATAAAAACAGCTTTCATCACTCCATTCAGATGCTTTTGTTATGTCACCATGCCATTCGGTCTCAAGAACGCTGGTGCCACATTTATGAGGATGATTTAGAAGTGTCTGCTCACTCAAATCGGTCGGAATGTGGAAGCATACATGGATGACATTGTTGTCAAGTCGCGTAAAGGTTCCGACCTGCTGGCTGACCTTGCTGAAACCTTTGCCAACCTGAGAAGGTATGATATCAAGCTTAATCCATCAAAGTGCACATTCGGAGTTCCTGGTGGAAAGTTACTCGGTTTCCTTTTTCCCGAACGAGGGATCGACGCGAACCCAGAGAAAGTTGGTGCCATACTTCAGATGAAGCGCCCTGTGCGTGTGCATGATGTTCAGAAGCTTATAGGTTGTTTGGCCACCTTGAGTCGATTCATCTCTCGCCTCGGTGAAAAGGCGTTGCCTCTTTACCGACCGATGAAGAAATCTGACAAGTTCGAGTGGACTCCTGAAGCTGACGCAGCGTTTGCAGAGCTCAAAGCCCTGCTTTCCACCCAGCTGGTGCTCGCTGCCCCAATCAGCAAAGAGTCTTTACTGCTTTATATTGCAGCCACTGGACAAGTTGTCAGTATAGTACTCACGGTCGAGCGGGAAGAAAAAGGAAAAGCCTATAAAGTTCAGTGCCCAATATACTATATTTCCGAAGTTTTCACTCCATCCAAGCAAAGATATCCACATTATCAGAATCTTGTCTATGGAATTTATATGACCACGAAGAAGGTTGCACATTATTTCTCTGATCACTCCATTACAGTCGTCAGTGACGCACCATTGTCAGAAATTCTGAACAACAGAGATGCAACTGGTCGAGTGGCAAAGTGGGTGATTGAACTCCTTCCCTTGGATATCAAGTTTGATGCAAAGAAAGCTATCATGTCCCAAGCAATAGTAGATTTCCTCATCGAGTGGGTTGAGCAGCAACTACCGACTCAGATTCACTCGGAGCATTGGACCATGTTCTTTGATGGATCCAAGATGCTGAATGGTTCGGGTGCTGGGGTGGTTTTGGTATCCCCCCGAGGAGACAGACTCAGCTGCGTTCTTCAAATTCATTTTGATTCCTCCAACAATGAGGCTGAATATGAATCACTTCTGTACGGGTTGTGTATGGCCATTTCACTCGGCGTCCATCGCTTAATGGTCTACGGTGACTCAGATCTGGTGGTTAATCAAGTAATGAAAGAATGGGACGTCAGGAGTCCAGCTATGACTGGTTATTGCAATGTGGTGAGAAAGTTAGAGAAGAAGTTTGACGGGTTAGAGCTCCATCATATACCCCGACTGAAAAATCAAGCGACTAATGATTTGGCAAAGATAGGTTCCAAGAGAGAGACCATTCCTAGCAATGTGTTTTTGGAACATATTCATACACCTTCAGTTCAGGAAGATCCTTTTTACAGAAGAGCCCCCACAACCTAAGAGTGCCACTGATCCGACTGAAGTCGAAGTCCCAGCCATGGTCGACTTGATCATGGAGGTTTTGGTCATCACTCCCGACTGTACAATGCCATACATTGCATACATTCTTAGGAAGGAACTCCCAGAGGATGAAGAAGAGGCTCGACAGATCGTCCGTCGATCCAAAGCCTTTACTGTGATAAGAGGACAGTTGTTCAAAGAAAGTGTAACGGGAGTCAGCCAGAAATGCATAACACCAGAAGAAGGTCGAGTGATCCTCAACGACATCCACTCGGGGACCTATGGTCACCATGCGTCTTCTCGGACCATTGTGGCCAAAGCATACCGAGCGGGATTTTATTGGCCACGAGCAAATGAAATGGCGAAGGAAATAGTCGACAAAGGTGAAGGTTGCGAGTTTTACTCCAACATGACTCACAAGCCTGCATCAGCCCTGAAGACCATTCCGCTCATCTGGCCCTTTGTTGTCTGGGGGTTAGATATGGTTGGACCTCTGAGGACTGATACGTCTCCAACATATCTACAATTTTTGGTTGTTCCATGCTATTATATTATCAACCTTGGATGTTTTATATGCATTTATATGCTATTTTATATGTTTTTTGGGACTAACCTATTAACCTAGAGCCCAGTGCTAGTTTCTGTTTTTCCTAGTTTTAGAGTATCGCAGAAAAGGAAAATCAAACGGAGTCCAATTGACCTGAAACTTCACGGAACTTATTTTTGGACCAGAAGAAGCCCACGGAGTATCGGAGATGGACCAAAAGAGTCCCGGGCTGCCCACGAGGCCCTGGGCGCGCCCCCTGCCTCGTGGACAACCCGGAGATCCACCGAAGTACTTCTTCCTCCTATATATACCCATATACCCTAAAAACTTCGGGGAGCACAATAGATCGGGAGTTCCGCCGCCAGAAGCCTCCGTAGCCACCGAAAAACCAATCTAGACCCGTTTCGGCACCCTGCCGGAGGGGGCAATCCCTCTCCGGTGGCCATATTCATCATCCCAGTGCTCTCCATGACAAGGAGGGAGTAGTCCACCCTCGGGGCTGAGGGTATGTACCAGTAGCTATGTGTTTGATCTCTCTCTCTCTCTCTCGTGTTCTTGAGGTGGTACGATCTTGATGTATCGCGAGCTTTGCTATTATAGTTGGATCTTATGATGTTTCTCCCCCTCTACTCTCTTGTAATGGATTGATTTTCCCTTTGTAGTTATCTTATCGGATTGAGTATTTAAGGATTTGAGAGCACTTGATGTATGTCTTGCGTGGGATACCCGTGGTGACAATGGGGTATTCTATTGATCCACTTGATGTGTTTTGGTGATCAACTTGCGGGTTCCGCCCATGAACTTATGCATAGGGGTTGGCACACGTTTTCGTCTTGACTCTCCGGTAGAAACTTTGGGGCACTCTTTGAAGTACTTGGTGTTGGTTTGAATAGATGAATCTGAGATTGTGTGATGCATATCGTATAATCATACCCATGGATACTTGAGGTGACAATGGAGTATCTAGGTGACATTAGGGTTTTGGTTGATTTGTGTCTTAAGGTGTTATTCTAGTACGAACTCTATGATAGATCGAACGGAAAGAATATCTTCATGTTATTTTACTACGGACTCTTGAATAGATCGATCAGAAAGGATAACTTTGAGGTGGTTTCGTACCCTACAATAATCTCTTCGTTTGTTCTCCACTATTAGTGACTTTGGAGTGACTCTTTGTTGCATGTTGAGGGATAGTTATATGATCCAATTATGTTATTATTGTTGAGGGAACTTGCACTAGTGAAAGTATGAACCCTAGGCCTTGTTTCAACACATTGCAATACTGTTTACACTCACTTTTATCATTAGTTACCTTGCTGTTTTTATATTTTCAGATTACAAAAACCTTTATCTACCATCCATATACCACTTGTATCACCATCTCTTTGCCGAACTAGTGCACCTCTACAATTTACCATTGTATTGGGTGTGTTGGGGACACAAGAGACTCTTTGTTATTCTGTTGCAGGGTTGCTTGAGAGAGACCATCTTCATCCTACGCCTCCTACGGATTGATAAACCTTAGGTCATCCACTTGAAGGAAATTTGCTACTGTCCTACAAACCTCTGCACTTGAAGGCCCAACAACGTCTATAAGAAGAAGGTTGTGTAGTAGACATCAAGCTCTTTTCTGGCACCGTTGTCGGGGAGGTTAGCGCTTGAAGGTATATCTTTAGATCTTGCAATCGAATCTTTTTGTTTCTCGTTTTATCACTAGTTTAGTTTATAAAATAAAACTATAAAAAAATGGAATTGAGTTTTCCTCATACGCTTCATCTTTTTAATATCTTTTGTAAGTATGATGGAAAGGAAAATTGTGCCAAAGTGTTAGAAGAAGAATGCTATAAAATGTTTGGCACTAAATCTTTGAATGATGAGCATGATTGCAATGTTGTTAGTATGAACTCCTTGAATATCCATAGTACTAATGATGATTGCACTAGTTATGATGAAAATGTCTCCTATAAACATGTCAATTTTTGTGGAGTGCATTGGGTTTGCAAGTACACACCAAATAGGGAAGATAGATATTGCAATAGGCATAAGCATTTAGAAACTAAATGGTTGCAAGAATGGCTAATTGTTAGTGCTGAAAATTTAAAATTTCTTAGCCATACTTGTGAACTTTGCAATGAACATGGTAATTTAAATATCAAATGCAAATTGTTTCATGATCGAATCGTGTCCAAAAATTGTGATGATTTTATTTCCCTTGCACATTATAATGAACTTAGTTTGATTTTGGGTAATGAAGAAATGAAACGTCAAACTAAGATTATTCCAGAATATAACCTCGAGAAATTCCTTGATATTGATCTAGAAGAAATTTATATGTATTGTGCGGTGAATTGCATTGAAAATCCTTATATTGACAATTATATAAAGAAAAGAAAAGAAATATAAGATGAAGAGAATACTAACGAAAGGGAAGAGACCTCCCAATATCCTCCTATTATTTCTTATGATGAATCAGGTAACGAGGAGGAGCCTTCTATTCAACCAATCTCATTAATAAGGAGCTCCAAAAAGAGGATTGAACCCACACATGATGTGGTGAAGAAGAAGAAAAGATGGAGAAGCAAAGGTAAAAAGGTATGTCTGTCAAATGATGTTGCTCCTATTACTCCTTGTGATGATGATAATTGCTATACTATTGGTGCTATCCATACTATTAGTGATGAGAGTGATTATGCTTATGATATGAAAAGGCCCAAGCTTGGGGATGCTATGTTTGATGAAGATGATGTTTTTGAGAATATATTTGCTACAATTAATGTTAGTCCCAAGCTTGGGGAAGCTATGTTTAATGAAGATGATATTTTTAGTCTCCCAAGTTTTGATATGCAAATTTATTATGATGATAGCATGCCTCCTACTTAAGATGATTATATTGATGAAAGTGGGTTTGGAAGAGTGTCAACTTTAGGAAGTAATGATCCCACTATTTTGGAGGATGTTGAATCTTATTATGACAATTATGAAAGTGGATTTGGAGAGGTCATGACTTTATTTAGTAATGATTCCACTATCTTGGAAGAGGTTTCAATTGATTATGATGAGAACAAAGTTGCTACTTGTGATGATTATTGTGATGATACTTATGCTATAAAAAGTAATAATGATTATATTTATAAAACTTTTCATGATTATTATTACCCCTTTTCTGAACATTACTCTTTTAATATGGAAACAATTTATAGTATACGAGTTTCTTATGATACTCCCACTATTCCGAATGAGAAGAATTTTGCTTATGTGGAGAGTAATAAAATTTCTATGCTTGTAGATCATCAACAGAATGCTTTATGTGATAGTTATATTGTTGAATTCATTCATGAAGCTACTGAAAATTATTATGAGGGAGGAATATATGATTGTAGGAATTGCAATAATATCAAGTTTCCTCTCTATGTGCTTAAAGTTTTGAAGTTATGCTTGTTTTGCCCTCCTATGCTAGTTGATTATTGTTCTCATAAGTTGTTTAATCACAAAATCCCTATGCATAGGAAGAGTGTTAGACTTAAATGTGCTAGTCATATTCTTCATGATGCTCTCTTTATGTTTGAATTCTTATCTTTTATGTGAGCATCATTGAAATCATCATGCCTAGCTAGGGGCGTTAAACGATAGCGCTTGTTGGGAGGCAACCCAACTTTATTTTTGTTCCTGTTTAGTAATAAATAAATAATCAATCCTATGTTATGATTGTGTTTTTTATGTTTTAATTAGTGTCTGTGCCAAGTAAAGCCTTTAGGACCTTCTTGGGTGATTGTTATTTGATCTTGCTGTAAAAAACAGAAAGTATGCGCTCACGAAAATAGTTTTAATTTTCTACCAGAGAGCGATAAAATACTAATTCTAACTGCAGTAGATCATTATATAAATTGCCTAGGATTTCCTAATTTCTCAGGATTTTTGGAGTTACAAAAGTATTCAAGAGTAACTGATTACTACAGACTGTTTTGTTTTTGACAGATTCTGTTTTCATTGTGTTGTTTGCTTATTTTGATGAATCTATGAGTATTATCGGAGGGTATGAACCATAGATAAGTTGGAATATAGTAGATATTACACCAATATGAATTTGGAATGAGTTCACAACAGTACCAAAAGTGGTGATATATTTTCTTATACTAACGGAGCTTACGATTTTTCTGTTAAGTTTTGTGTTGTGAAGTTTTCAAGTTTTGGGTAAAGATTCGATGGACTATGGAATAAGGAGTGGCAAGAGCCTAAGCCTGGGGATGCCCAAGGCACCCCAAGGTAATATTCAAGGACAACCAAGAGCCTAAGATTGGGGATGCCCCGGAAGGCATCCCCTCTTTCGTCTTCATTCATCGGTAACTTTACTTGGAGCTATATTTTTATTTACCACATGATATGTGTTTTGCTTGGAGCGTCATTTCATTTTCTTTTGATTTGATTGCTGTTTGAATAAAATACCAAGATCTGAAATTATTAAATGTTAGAGAGTCTTCACATAGTTGCATAATTATTCGACTACTCATTGATCTTCACTTATATCTTTTGGAGTAGTTTGTCATTTGCTCTAGTGCTTCACTTATATCTTTTTTAGAGCACGGTGGTGGTTTTATTTTATAGAAATAGATGAACTCTCATGCGTCACTTATATTATTTTGAGAGTCCTAAGCAGCATGGTAATTTGCTTTGGTTATGAATTTAGTCCTAATATCATGGGCATCCAAGAGGGATATAATAAAAACTTTCATATAAAGTGCATTGAATACTATGAGAAGTTTGATACTTGATGATTGTTTTGAGATATGAAGATGGTGATATTAGAATCATGCTACTTGAGTAGTTGTGAATTTGAGAGATACTTGTGTTGAAGTTTGTGATTCCTGTAGCATGCACGTATGGTGAACCGTTATGTGATGAAGTCGGAGCATGATTTATTTATTGATTGTCTTCCTTATGAGTGGCGGTCGGGGACGCGCGATGGTCTTTTCCTACCAATCTATCACCCTAGGAGCATGCGCGTAGTACTTTATTCGATAACTAATAGATTTTTGCAATAAGTATGTGAGTTATTTATGACTAATGTTGAGTCCATGGATTATACGCACTCTCACCCTTCCACCATTGCTAGCCTCTCTAGTACCTCGCAACTTTTGCCAGTACCTTAAACCCACCATATACCTTCCTTAAAATAGCCACCATACCTACCTATTATGGCATTTCCATAGCCATTCCGAGACATAATTGCTTGGTTAGTATGCTTGAAGTATTATTAATTTTATGTCAATATTAAACTTTTGTCTTGAATCTTATGGATCTGAATATTCTTGCCACAATAAAGAGAACTACATGGATAAATATGTTAGGTAGCATTCCACATCAAAAATTATGTTTTTAACATTTACCTACTCGAGGACGAGTAGGAATTAAGCTTGGGGATGCTGATACGTCTCCAACGTATCTATAATTTTTGATTGTTCCATGCTATTACATTATCAACCTTGGATGTTTTATATGCATTTATATGCTATTTTATATGATTTTTGGGACTAACCTATTAACCTAGAGCCCAGTGCCAGTTTCTGTTTTTTTCCTTGTTTTAGAGTATCGCAGAAAAGGAAAATCAAACGGAGTCCAATTGACCTGAAACTTCACGGAACTTATTTTTGGACCAGAAGAAGCCCACGGAGTATCAGAGATGGACCAGAAGAGTCCTGGGCAGCCCACGAGGGTGGGAGGCGCGCCCACCCCCCTGGGCGCGCCCCCTGCCTCGTGGATAGCCCGGAGATCCATCGACGTACTTCTTCCTCCTATATATACCCATATACCCTAAAAACTTCGGGGAGCACAATAGATCAGGAGTTCCACCGCCAGAAGCCTCTGTAGCCACCGAAAAACCAATCTAGACCCGTTCTGACACCCTGCTGGAGGGGGAAATCCCTCTCCGGTGGCCATCTTCATCATCCCGGTGCTCTCCATGACGAGGAGGAAGTAGTCCACCCTCGGGGCTGAGGGTATGTACCAGTAGTTATGTGTTTGATCTCTCTCTCTCTCTCGTGTTCTTGAGGTGGTATAATCTTGATGTATCGTGACCTTTGCTATTATAGTTGGATCTTATGATGTTTCTCCCCCTCTACTCTCTTGTGATGGATTGAGTTTTCCCTTTGAAGTTATCTTATCGGATTGAGTCTTTAAGGATTTGAGAACACTTGATGTATGCCTTGCGTGGGATACCCGTGGTGACAATGGGGTATTCTATTGATCCACTTGATGTGTTTTGGTGATCAACTTGCGGGTTCCGCCCATGAACCTATGCATAGGGGTTGGCACACGTTTTCGTCTTGACTCTCCGGTAGAAACTTTGGGGCACTCTTTGAAGTACTTGGTGTTGGTTTGAATAGATGAATCTGAGATTGTGTGATGCATATCGTATAATCATACCCATGGATACTTGAGGTGACAATGGAGTATCTAGGTGACATTAGGGTTTTGGTTGATTTGTGTCTTAAGGTGTTATTCTAGTACGAACTCTATGATAGATCGAACGGAAAGAATATCTTCATGTTATTTTACTACGGACTCTTGAATAGATCGATCAGAAAGGATAACTTTGAGGTGGTTTCGTACCCTACAATAATCTCTTCGTTTGTTCTCCGCTATTATTGACTTTGGAGTGACTCTTTGTTGCATGTTGAGGGATAGTTATATGATCCAATTATGTTATTATTGTTGAGGGAACTTGCACTAGTGAAAGTATGAACCCTAGGCCTTGTTTCAACACATCGCAATACCATTTACGCTCACTTTTATCATTAGTTACCTTGCTGTTTTTATATTTTCAGATTACAAAACCTTTATCTACCATCCATATACCACTTGTATCACCATCTCTTTGCTGAACTAGTGCACCTATACAATTTACCACTGTATTGGGTGTGTTGGGGACACAAGAGACTCTTTGTTATTTGGTTGCAGGGTTGCTTGAGAGAGACCATCTTCATCCTACACCTCCTACGGATTGATAAACCTTAGGTCATCCACTTGAGAGAAATTTGCTACTGTCCTACAAACCTATGCACTTGGAGGCCCAACAACGTCTACAAGAAGAAGGTTGTGTAGTAGACATCAAGGAATGGTAGGAGTGGCTTCAATCATGTATTCGTGGCAGTCAACAAGTTCACTAAATGGATTGAAGCCAAGCCTATCAAAAGCCTTGAAGCCAGTACCGCGGTCAGCTTCATCAGAGAGTTAACATTCAGATATGGTGTTTCACACAGCATCCTCATTGATAATGGGTCGAACTTCGATTCTGATGAGTTCAGAGCATTCTGTGCTTCCCAAGGCACTCGAGTCGACTATGCTTGAGTCGCCCATCCCCAATCGAATGGAAAAGCTAAAAGAGCAAACGGATTGGTTCTCAAAGGACTGAAACCCCGGTTGATGCGTGATCTCAAGCATGCAGTAGGCGCTTGGGTCGATGAACTTCCATCAGTACTTTGGGGATTGATGACAACTCCTAATCGCTCGACTGATCGAACGCCATTCTTCTTGGTCTATGGGGCTGAGGCTGTACTTCCGAGTGATTTGCTTCACAATGTACCCCGAGTCGAGCTTTTCTCAGAAGATGAAGCAGAACAGGCTTGGCAAGACGTAATTGATCTCCTAGAAGAGAAAAGAGAGATGGCCCTGATCCGGTCGACCATTTATCAGCAAGACCTGTGTCGATTCCATGCCAGAAACGTGAGGGGTCAGAGATTTCAAGAGGGAGACTTGGTTCTTCGAGTGGATCAGCAGAAACCACACAAGCTCTCTCCTGCTTGGGAAGGCCCCTTCATTGTCACCAGAGTGCTCCACAACGGAGCATACCACTTATACAATGACGAGCAGAAGAAATACGAGCCACGCGCTTGGAATGCAGAGCTGCTCCGCCCCTTTTACACTTAAGCATTCAGACTGTTGAGATGTAATAAGAAGTACCTTTCAGTTTGTTTAATCAAATACATGGTTTTGCAACCTCCTAAATGATTGTTATTACTTATACATGTGTCCAAAATCCCCCAGTGGGTGGCTTAGCCGTGAATCCGATTCCCCTAAGTTTCAAAAAAAAAATCCCACCGAGTGAGGGGCAATCCGCTCACTCAGGGGCTTAGCTGCGAACCCGATTCGCCTAAGTTTCAAAAATCCTACCGAGTGGAGAGCATGCCTCCCACTCGGGGACTTAGCTGCAGTCCAGTACTCGCCTAAGTTTCAAAAATCCTACCGAGTGGTGAGCAACCCTCCCACTCGGGGGCTTAGCTACAGTCTAGTACTCGCCTAAGTTTCAAAAATCCTACCGAGTGGTGAGCAACCCTCTCACTCGGGGATTTGCTGCAGTCCAGTAGTCGCCTGAGTTTGAAAAATCCTACTGAGTGGTGAGCAACCCTCCCACTCGGGGGCTTAGCTGCAGTCTAGTACTCGCCTAAGTTTCAAAAATCCTACCGAGTGGTGAGCACACCTCCCACTCGGGGGCTTAGCTGCAGCCCATACTCCCCTAAGTTTGAAAAATCCTATCGAGTGGTGAGCAACCCTGCCACTCGGGGGCTTAGTTGTAGTCCAGTACTCGCCTAAGTTTCAAAAATCCTACCGAGTGGTGAGCAACCCTCCCACTCGGGGGCTTAGATGCAGTCCAGTACTCGCCTAAGTTTAAAAAATCCTACCGAGTGGTGAGCAACCCTCCCACTCGGTGGCTTAGCTGCAGTCCAGTACTCCCCTAAGTTCAAAAAATCCTACCGAGTGGTGAGCAACCCTCCCACTCCGGGGCTTAGCTGCAGTCCAGTACTCGCCTAAGTTTCAAAAATCCTGCCGGGTGGTGAGCAACCCTCCCACTCGGGGGCTTAGCTGCAGTCCAGTACTCGCCTAAGTTTCAAAAATCCTACCGAGTGGTGAGCAACTCTCCCACTCGGGGGCTTAGCTGCAGTCCAGTACTCGCCTAAGTTTCAAAAATCCTACCGAGTGGTGAGGAACCCTCCCACTCGGGGGCTTTTCTGCAGTCCAGTACTTGCCTAAGTTTTAAAAATCCTACCGAGTGGTGAGGAACCCTCCCACTCGGGGGCTTAGCTGCAGTCTAGTACTCGACTAAGTTTGAAAAATCCTACCGAGTGGTGAGCAACCCTCCCACTCGGGGCTTAGCTGCAGTCCAGTACTCGCCTAAGTTTAAAAAATCCTACCGAGTGGAGAGCAACCCTCCCACTCGGGGGCTTAGCTGCAGTCCAGTACTCGCCTAAGTTTAAAAAATCCTACCGAGTGGTGAGCAACCCTCCCACTCGGGGGCTTAGCTGTAGTCCAGTACTCGCCTAAGTTTCAAAAATCCTACCGAGTGGTGAGCAACCCTCCCACTCGGAGGCTTAGCTGCATTCCAGTACTCGAATAAGTTTCAAAAATCCTACCGAGTGGTGACCAACCCACCCACTCGGGGGCTTAGCTGCATGTAACGCCGTCGATGCGGCTATATCTCCCACGTGTCGAAGCACGACTTAGAGGCATAACCGCATTGAAAGCAATGTCGCAAGTGAGGTAATCTTCACACAACCCATGTAATACATAAGGGAAAGAGATACATAGTTGGCTTACAATCGCCACTTCACACAATACATGAATAAAGCATTACAACATCCAGATACAATCAAGGTCCGACTACGGAACCAAAATAAAAGAAGACTACCCCAAAAGCTACACAGATCCCCGATCGTCCCGACTGGGCTCCACTACGGATCAACTGGAAATGGAAAAACAACACAACAAACAAAGTCTTCATCGAGCTCCTCCTTGAGCTTGGTTGCGTCACTACACGGTTCAACAGCACCTGCAAGCTGGTTTTGGAAGTATCTGTGAGTCATGGGGACTCAGCAATCTCACACCCTCGCGATCAAGACGATTTAAGCTTATGGGTAAGGTAAAGGTATGAGGTGGAGCTGCAGCAAGCGACTAGCATATATGGTGGCTAACATACGCAAATGAGAGCGAGAAGAGAGAGCAAAGGCACGGTCGAACAACTATGATCAAGAAGTGATCCTAGAACAACCTACGTCAAACATAACTCCAACACCGTGTTCACTTCCCGGACTCCGCCGAGAAGAGACCATCACGGTTACACACGTGGTTGATGCATTTTAATTAAGGTCAACTTCAGGTTTTCTACAACCGGACATTAACAAATTCCCATCTGCCCATAACCGCAGGCACGTCTTTTGAAAGTTCAAATCCCTGCAGGGGTGTCCCAACTTATCCCATCACAAGCTCTCACGGTCAACGAAGGATATTCCTTCTCCCAAGACAATCCGATCAGGCTCGGCATCCAGGTTACAAGACATCCTCGACAATGGTAAAACAAGTCCAGCAACACCGCCCGAATGTGTCAACAAATCCCGATAGGAGCTGCACATATCTCGTTCTCAGGGCACACTCAGATGAGACATCCTACGAGTAAAACCAACCCTCAAGTTGCCCCAAGGTGGCCCCGCAGTCTACTCGGTCAGACCAACACTCAGAGGAGCACTGGCCCAGGGGGGTTTAAATAAAGATGACCCTTGAGTCCGCAGAACCCAAGAGAAAGAAAAGGATAGGTGGCGAATGGTAAAACCAATGTTGGGCATTGCTGGAGGATTTTTACTCAAGGCGAACTGTCAAGGGGTTCCCATTATAACCCAACCGCGTAAGGAATGCAAAATCCGGGAACATAACACCGATATGACGGAAACTAGGGCGGCAAGAGTGGAACAAAACACCAGGCATAAGGCCGAGCCTTCCACCCTTTACCAAGTATATAGATGCATTAATTAAATAAGAGATATTGTGATATCCCAACAAAATATCCATGTTCCAAACATGGAACAAGCTCCAATCTTCACCTGCAACTAATAACGCTATAAGAGGGGCTGAGCAAAGCGGTAACATAGCCAAACAACGGTTTGCTAGGACAAGGTGGGTTAGAGGCTTGGTTTAACAATATGGGAGGCATGGTAATCAAGTGGTAGGTATCACAGCATAGGCATAGCAAAAGAGCAAGCAACTAGCAAGCAAAGATAGAAGTGATTTCGAGGGTATGGTCATCTTGCCTGAGATCCCGCAAGGAGGAAGAACGAGTCCATGAAGATGACAAACGGACGTAGTCGAACGGATCCTCACAAGCACGACGTTATCGGAACCAACCCGAAGCAGCAACACCGGAAAGAAGCACACAACATAGTAAATAACCACCACATAAGCATGGCACGAAGTGCAAACAAGTATGATGCATGTCCGGTTTAATGAAGCATGGCATGGCAAAAGTGCACAAGCAATCCTACAAATTAAGTGGAGCTCAATATGCAAAGGTGCATATTGACGAAACACCACGACAAGTTATTTAGTTCGATCTCGTTTATGTACCCAACAATATTAAATGTTGATTAACATGGCAAGGGGTGAAGCACAACAAAACTACCTATCTAGGCAAGTTTAAATGAGGCCGGAAACAACGAACAATGATTTCGATAAAACCCCATATAAATATTTTAAGGTTTGGTACTGTTCTACCCTAAACACAATTTTAGAGTTGTTAAACATGCAAAGTAAATCCACCATGTTAAACTAGGCATTTTTCTACCCCATTTACATATAAAGTTTGTTTAAAACCGAGCTACGGTTATTAAGTTATGAATTAAATCATTTTAGCATGGCATTAGGCAAATTTAACCAAACAGCATTTTAAACATGGATGAAAATGACATATTATGAAACTAGATGCAATTCTAAGCATTTTTCATATACAAAGTTTTTACATGTGGTGCTTAGTTTGTGAGATATTAAATGCATGAAGGCTAAGGGGTTTTCTGTAAATCTGCAAATCCCTGGAAATTAGCTAAATTCGCAGAACCAAAAAAAACATCCACTGGGCCGAAACTGAACTGGCCCAGCAGTAAGAAAAAAGGAGGGGGCGCTTGGGGTGGCCTCACCCATGGGCTTCGGCCCGTTTGAGGAGGAGGGGTAGGCCGGCAGGGCGCGCATCTGGCACCGGGCGCTTGGCAGGCCGGCCCACTCGGGCGCTGGATGGATCGCCCGTGCCGATCCCACTGGATCGAGGCAGGGACGGGCGCGGTCAACGGGCGTGTTCTGCTCGCTCGACTCTGAAGAAAAAAGGAACAGCAGCACGCGCAGCGAGACTTGCAGCGGCAGGTTCATTGCAGGGGCGAAGCAGGGAACTTGACGGGCGACGCGGGCGACCTCCGGCGAGGGACTTGGCGCGATCCCGACGATGTGAACAAGGTGAGGAGAAGCGGATCCAGGCGGGGCGTCCGGGAAAAGGGGCACGGGGCGGACCCAACGGAGACAACGGGGACGTGGCGGCGCTTGGCGGCGAGCTTGAGGCGTCATCCACGGGAGCTCTGGCGAGTCCCGAGGAGAAGAAGAGCGGGCGGGGATGCAGGACCGGGCGCGAGCTTGGGTTGTAGCCACCCATGGCGCTACAACAGGAGGGCTGCGGTTTGGAACACGGAGGATCAGGCGAGGGGATGCGCCATCTCCGGCGGTGGCGCGAGTTCCTAAGCGGAGGCAAGGTCTTGGTGACAGCGCTGGTTGCCTGGTCGAAGACGGTGACGAGGAAGGTCGGGCGAGGCAGCTTGAGCTCGGCGGCTGGACTCATCCCGTAGCCAAACAGAGAGGGAGGGGATTCGGGTAAGAGAGAGAGATGAGAGAGCCAGAGGAAGGAGGGGACGGAGAAGAGGTGCGGCGACCTGCTAATGCTTGATGGTGAAGGGATCTTCGATGGCGTTGCTGCTTGCGGCGGCACACGGAAGCACGAGAGTATGCAGGGGGTTCGAGCGAGGAAGCAATAGAGGATGGAGGAGGAGGCAATGTGGCGCTGGTCGGTTGGTGGTTTGGATCGGATCTGGGGGGATCCCGAGAGAGTGGCGGCGGCGCTAGGGTAGGATCCCTAAAAATTAGGGTTGTCCAAACTGGACTAGGGATAGACTATATATATATATGGAAAAGAAGGGAGTTGGATCATCCGATCAAAATCCGACGGTCGAGAATAGATAGGCTAGGAAAGTCTAAGTAAGAAACAAAGACGTTTTGTAGACGTTTGGGGATGATTCGGACCCATCGGTAACGACAGCCCGATTCGGGTTCGGGACAACTTCCGGACGCGTGCGCGAGGGGTTCGATGCACTGCGCAAAGAGGGGTAGGCTGGGCCTAGGTGGAACTGTGGAGAGCGGGTTGGTCTGAGAGAAGAGGGGAGAGATGCAGCCCGGCAGGGTTTTCGGAGACCGAAAACGTCCGACGAAAAGACCGGCTATACTGCCGCTATAGTTTAACGGTTGGGCTATCAAATGAACTCCGAATGCGATGAAACTTGACAGGCGGTCTATCTACACTATAATAAGACCACACGTCAACTTTCATCCCATTCCGAGAACATTTTCCGGCCACTTCTAAAATACTATTTCAGACATGCCGCAGGCGCGTGCAAGTGAGTCTGGCCTCAGAACGGACAACGGAAGGAACTGGGAGACCCGGACGAATGCAAGTTTTGAAAACATGATGATGCAATGCGGATGATGACATGATAAGATGCAACACGCAAGCAAATGACATGGCAACAACAGCGAATAACAGGAAGACACCTGGCACATCGGTCTCGGGGCGTTACACTGCAGTCCAGTACTCGCCTAAGTTTCAAAAATCCTACCGAGTGGTGAGCAACCATCCCACTCGTGGGCTTAGCTGCAGTCCAGTACTTGCCTAAGTTTCAAAAATCCTACCGAGTGGAGAGCAACCCTCCCACTCGGGGGCTTAGCTGCAGTCTAGTACTCGCCTAAGTTTAAAAAATTCGACCGAGTGGAGAGCAACCCTCCCACTCGGGGCTTAGCTGCAGTCTCGTACTCGCCTAAGTTTTAAACATGCTCTATCCTTATCCGCAAGGACGATGAGGTGCAGGTCGACCATGACCTTATCCTCGGAGCTACGACAAAAATACAACATCCGCTCCATCCTTATCTACAAGGACGATGAGGTGCAGGTCGACCACGACCTTATCCTCAGAGCTACGACACAAATACAATGTCTGCTCCATCCTTACCCGTAAGAACGGCAAGGTGCAGGCCGACCACGATCTGCCCTCGGAGCTTCGCCACAAATACAACGTCCGCTTCATCCTTACCCGTAAGGACGGCAAGGTGCTGGTCGACCATGATCTGCCCTCGGAGATTCGCCACAAATACAACGTCTGCTCCATCCTTATCCGTAAGGATGGCGAGATGCAGGTCGACCACAATCTACTCACGATTCACTCGACTGAGCTGCGTCACAAAGTCAATAGCAACTCGAACTGCAAGAAACAAGTCCCGCGCAAAGAGTCAAAAGATTCAAAAGCAACCTAAGTTCAGATAAAATCCTAAGGTTCCAGAGCACGGATTAAAGTACTCGGGCATCAGGCCCAAAGGAGTTTAACGGATACAAAATCACTCGGCATTCCGAGGCAAATTTAAGGCGAGGCATAAAGTTTGTTCACTCCACAGGAGGAGGGCTTGCAGGCTCGACGAACTCGTCCAGATCAATCCCGTCAGCAATCCGAGTGGCAGCAGCAATGAAGGTTTCCATGAATGATCGGAAGTCATGCCGCTTGGTATTGGCAACTTTGATTGCTGCCAGCTTCTCTTCTCGGGCTTCCTTGTAGTGGACCCGAACCAGTGATAGAGCCACGTCAGCACCACATCAAGCAGGAGACTTCTTCCATTCTTGCACTCGGCCAGGGACCTCATTGAGTCGAGTCATCAGAGACTCGAGATCATTTTTAAGCGTCGCCTTTGGCCAGAGTGCTGTATCGATGCGCGACACAACCACCTTCAGGCGAGCAAGGTAGCTCGTAACACTGGCAACACGGGATTCCAGTCGAAGCACATTCATCGCAGCATCATCACCGACGGGAGAAAGGACAGGGTCCAGACCTGTCTTGACCCGCCCAGTCTCTTCTTCGAAGTTTTGAAAGAATTCTATAAACCCAAAGAAATAATGAGTCGACGAATGCCTGATGAATCGACGACAGTTAAACAGTCGAACAAAGGGAGTTACCTTCAAGCATAAGGAACAACTTTTTGGCGAGTGCCCCCAGATAAGCCTCTAGGTCATTTCTCTTACGAGAAATGCCTTCAATCTTCTCGTTCAGAGCAACTTTGTCCTTCTTCAGATGGGTCGCTTCTTTGTTGGCCTCGGTGAGAGATGCCTTTAGCTTGGCGTTGTCTTCCTCCAGTGCTCCGACTGAAGCCAGCTTCTTGTCAGCAAGTGCGGCCTTTTCCTTAGCTTCTTTCTGCGCAGCTGCAAGGTCAAGATCCTTTTGCGCCAAGGCTTGCTTCATTTTCTCTGAAGAATGTGCACCCGTGTCAAGGAAAGGAACGAAGAGATAATTCGATAGATGGTCAAGATAAATAGTCGACAGGTCGTTACCTTCCGCACCAACTACTTCGTCTCGAGCCTTTTTCAAGTTTTGATTGGCTAGTTCCAAATCAAGGATGAGTTGCCTCTACTTTTCCTCGAATTCGACGAACTTGGAAATAAGCTCACAGGATTTCTACAATCGGCAAAAGATACATTAATGGACGAGATCAAAGATCATTCGCTTCTGAGTGAATAGAACTCTAAGACTACTGCAGAATCAAACATTCTACAGTAGTCTCGGGGACTACACCTAGTGGGTGATAGAGGCAAAGGTGTCCCGATGTTTCGATGAGATGGTGGCTATCGTTTTCTGTGGGAGTCGACCTTGACGATCCGACTACGAACGTGCGAGACGTCGCGCCTTAGCAATCGCTAAACCAACTTCCGAGGGGTTATTGACCACGCCGGAGCACGATCAACCTGACCACGAGGGCCTGTTTTCCTGCGAGCAAACGAAGAACAAGCAAGAAGCTGAGATTGCAATCTGGATATTGCGAATATAAGATGAAAGCTTTATTGATCAAGGTGGGGTTCTGTGGACGTCTTGGTCTGGTCGTTGGACACAAACGAAGTACGCGAAGTTGCAGCTATGGCGAACTTTTAATCTAAACAAAACCCAAGTCTAAACGACGCCCTAAGGGCTGTATATATGGAGGAAGAGAGGGGAATTTCGTGGCCCTTGAGGGTGGGGTCCGAAACCAACCCTAACTCTTGTTTCCCCACACATACGGACTCTAAAAATAGCCTATACTTAAGTATTTCGAAATTACATGGGCCTGGCCCATTAATAAGGTGACGCAGCACCTAGAATAGCCTATGGACGAATATTATGAAGTGGCATCTTGTATATTTCGTCCAAGGCTTCATGCACTCCTTATGGCGGCTTCAAAGTCCTGAAATCATCACTTGTAACTCTGTTCCTGATCCCCTTGCGCATGCCATCAACTCCATTCGTGTTCTTGCTCCAATGTTCATCCTTCTCCAAGCTAGGACCTTCATTTGTAAGCAAAACAAATGTATCCAATTTAGGCAGCATCATAATCTCATGAACATTAGAATCATTACCAAGAAACGAAAGTACCTGGTAATTTAATTGGCGTGCGCGAGCTCTAGTAATTGGTCCAGTATATGTAACAGTAGGGGCTGTGGGTGTAACAATGTATTGATGTCCTCATCATCCTCCCCTTCTTGAAATGAAGTCGTCCTCGACGGAAGCTCATCTTCCTCACCCAAATAAGGCTTCAAATCTGCAATGTTAAAAGTGGGACTAACCCCAAAATCTGCAGGTAGCTCAAGTTTATATGCATTATCATTTATTTTCTCTAAAACCTTAAAAGGACCATCAGCACGTGGCATTAGCTTTGATTTGCGCAGATTAGGAAATCTATCTTTACGCAAATGTAACCAAACAAGATCTCCAGGTGCAAACACAACATGTTTTCTACCCTTATCTCCAGCAAGTTTATATTTAGCATTCATACGCTCAATGTTTTCCTTAGTTAACTCATGCATTTTTAAAATCAATTCAGAACGTTCTTTAGCATCAAAATTAACCTTCTCCGAAGATGGAAGAGGCAACAAATCAATAGGTGCACGAGGTAGGAAACCATACACAATTTCAAAAGGGCACATCTTAGTAGTAGAATGCAATGAACGATTATAAGCAAATTCAATATGAGGCAAGCATTCTTCCCACATTTTCTTGTTATTCTTCAAAACAGCCCTAAGCATAGTAGACAATGTTCTATTGACTACTTCAGTTTGTCCATCAGTTTGGGGGTGACAAGTAGTACTAAAAAGCAGCTTAGTCCCCAACTTAGCCCATAAACATCTCCAAAAGTGGCTAAGAAATTTAGTATCACGATCTGAAACAATAGTATTTGGCACACCATGTAAGCGAATAATTTCACGAAAGAACAAATCAGCAACATTAACAGCATCATCGCTTTTATGACATGGTATAAAGTGTGCCATTTTCGAGAACCTATCCACGACAACAAATATGCTATCCTCCCCTTCTTTGTTCGAGGTAAACCTAAAACAAAGTCCATAGATATATCCTCCCAAGGAACACTAGGTACAGGCAAAGGCATATATAAACCATGAGGATTGAGTCGTGACTTAGCTCTTTGACATGTAGTGCAGCGAGCAACAAAACGCTCAACATCCCGTCTCATCTTTGGCCAAAAGAAATGTGTAGCAAGTATATCCTCCGTCTTCTTGACGCCAAAGTGTCCCATTAATCCTCCTCCATGGCCTCCTGCAACAACAAAAGACGAAGGAGCTAGCTGGAATGCATAGCTTGTTCACGAAACACAAATCCATCGTTAAGAACGAACTTGTTCCAGTTCTCCCTTCCTTTACAATTCTGCAATACATCTTTAAATTCAGCATCATGCACATATTGATCTTTGATGGTCTCCAAACCAAATATTTTAAAGTCAAGTTGTGAAAGCATAGTATAACGACGAGACAATGCATCAGCAATACATTTCTTTACCCTTCTTGTGTTTAATGACATAAGGGAAACTCTCAATGAATTCAACCCATTTAGCATGTCTACGGTTCAGTTTTGCTTGACTTTAATGTGTTTCAAAGATTCATGATCAGAATGTATAACAAATTCCTTGGGCCATAAATAATGTTGCCATGTTTCTAAGGTCCGAACAAGAGCATATAATTCTTTATCATAAGTAGAATAGTCAGACTAGGCCCACTCAATTTTTCAGAAAAGTATGCAACAGGTTTTGCCATCTTGTAATAACACACCTCCTAATCCAATTCCACTAGCATCACATTCAAGCTCAAAAGTCTTATTGAAATTAGGAAGTTGGAGTAAAGGAGCATGTGTCAACTTATCTTTCAATACCGTGAAGGCTTCTTCCTGTGCGGTACCCCAAACAAAAGGTACATCCTTCTTTGTAAGCTCGTTGAGAGGTGCAGCAATGGTGCTGAAATCTCTCACAAAACGCCTATAGAAACCAGCGAGGCCAAGGAAACTCCTCACTTGTGTGACCGTTTTGGGCTGCGGCCAACTCTCAATAGCTTCAATCTTGGCTTTATCAACTTCAATTCCCTGTGGAGTAACAACATAGCCAAGAAAAGATACTCGGTCGGTGCAAAAGGTGCACTTTCCAAGGTTACCAAACAAACGTGCATCACGTAGAGCAATAAAAACAGCACGTAAATGTTCCAAATGTTCCTCCAAAGATTTGCTATAAATCAATATGTCATCAAAGTAAACTACCACAAATCGTCCAATGAAAGCACGTAAAACTTCGTTCATTAATCCTCATGAAAGTACTAGGTGCATTAGTTAACCCAAAAGGCATGACTAACCACTCATATAATCCAAACTTAGTTTTAAATGCTGTTTTCCATTCATCTCCCAATTTCATACGAATTTGATGGTACCCACTACGCAAATCAACTTTGGAGAATATTGTAGAGCCACTCAATTCATCAAGCATATCATCTAGCCTAGGAATAGGATGACGATAACGAATAGTAATATTATTAATGCCTCTACAATCAACGCACATACGCGACGTACCATCCTTTTTCGGCACTAAAATGATAGGAACAGCAAAAGGACTAAGGGATTCGCGTATGTAACCTTTGTCGAGCAGTTCTTGTACTTGACGCATAATCTCCTTCGTCTCCTCTGGATTGGTACGGTATGGTGCACGGTTGGGTAATGATGCACCGGGAATTAAGTCAATTTGATGCTCAATCCCTCGAATAGGTGGTAATCCCGGTGGCACGTCTTGTGGAAAGACGTCGGCGAACTCCTGCAAAATGTTAGTGACAGCAGGAGGCAAAGAGGAAGGCACGTCCTCGAATGAAAATAATGCCTCTTTGCACACAAAAGCATAGCAAACAGATTTGCTAAAATCTAGCTCATCAATATCAGATTTGGTGGCAAGTAAACATGCACTTTTCAATTTAATTTCAGAGCAACACTAGATTGTTTATTATTATTAGGCTGCATTTGTTGCTCAAATTCTTTTGCCACAATCTGATTTTCACTCTTAGTTTTCTCCTGTTTTGCTTTATTAGCTCTATTAATATCATCTTTCAAAATGGAATCAGGAGTCATAGGAAGCAAAGTAATATTTTTATCCTTATGAACAAGAGTATACTGATTGTTTCTACCATGGTGAATAGAATTTTTATCAAATTGCCATGGTCTACCAAGTAATAAGGAACATGCTTGCATAGGTACCACATCACAATCAACATAATCAGCATATGTAGAGATACTAAAATGCACACGAACAGTACGTGTTACCTTAACCTTGCCGCTGTTGTTGAACCATTGGATGTAGTAAGGATGTGGATGTGGTCTTGTGGTGAGAGATAGCTTCTCCACCATCTCGATGCTAGCCAAGTTGTTGCAACTCCCTCCATCTATGATCACGCGAACAGAACGTTCCTTCACAACTCCCTTTGTATGGAACAAATTATGCCTCTGATTTTGCTCAGCTTGTGTAACCTGCACACTCAAAACACGTTGAGCAACTAAACATTCATACCTGTCAGCATCTTCAGGAGCCATGTATTGCGTCTCATGATCAGAATCGTCTCCACCGTGTTCGTCACGTGTAATAAGAGCCAAAGTCTCCTCATCATAGTCACTAGCGGACTCATACCCACCATCCTCAGTAACAATCATCACACGCTTAGATGGGCATTCTCTCGCATAATGACCTCCACCCTTGCAACGTCGACAAATAATATCATGTGTCTGCCCTGTTGATGCCATGGATGAAGAAGAGCTCTTTGCAGGCCCAGAAGGTGTGCTCTTGGCAGATAGTGGTGATTGTGCCTGCTTTATTGTATCACGGTTGGAGGTGGCAGCCGACGGAGGCGCCGGTGAAGCAGAACGTGTGGAAGTAGATGATGCACGTGGTGTCCATGAAGAAGGTCGACCTGCAGAAAAGTTAGTCCGCGCCAATGCCTGTCGATCCTGCACTTCACGTTCAGCTTTACAAGCAAGATGGAATAAACGAGTGATATTAGTATACTCCTTATACTCTAGAATCGTCTGAATCTCTCTATTTAATCCACCCATAAAACGTGCAAGCATAGCTTCATTCTCCTCAACAATACCACATCTAATCATGCCAGTTTGTAATTCCTGATAATATTCTTCTACAGAATTTTTTCCCTGTCTTAAGCGCTGCAATTTTTGAAGTAATTCACGTTGATAATATGGTGGAACCCAACGAGTACGCATAGCAGTTTTCAAAGCAGCCCAAGTAGCCGGAATAGGATATAATCTACAATGCTCAGACCACCAAACACATGCAAAACTAGTGAATGCACAAACAGCAGCAGGAACACGTCTTCCTCCGGGATATTGTAAACATGGAAATTCGTTGTTCAGTTTCTAACTCCCAGTAATATATATCAGGAACATATCTACCCTCAAATGGTGGAATATTCAATTTTAGTTTAGGGAGATGGTCATGATCTCGTACCTGAGGGTGAGCCCTACCATTGCCATTATTTGCATGTGGACGACCTGATGGTTGCTGTGCTGGTGGTGGCACGTAGTTCTGATTTTGATCAACCTCATCCTCGTAATCGCTAGCAAAATCATCCTCCTCCGCATCAGCAGCAGGAGCCACAGAAGTAGCAACGCAGCACCAACAGTTTGGCCAGGTGCAGAGGGAGACGGCTCGCTTCGGCGGAGTGCTGTTTCATGATGTGTAGGTAGTCGTCGTTGTTGTTGTTGTAGAGGTGAGTTAGGTGCAGCCGGTGGTGGTGGTGGAAGACGCGCGAGCAATTCATTAAACTTGTTATCGAGCTTTGTTTCGAACGTTTTCTCCATGCCATCTATCTTCTCCATGGCCTCTTCAAATCTGTTTAGCACATCTTGCACCTGTCCACTCATCATTTGCTGAAATATATCATGCAACTCCTTATTCGTCATGTTCTCCCAGTCAGTCTCGTCAGCTTGTGATCCTGCCATGGTTAGTAACAATAGAAACACACAAGAATATGATCCTACAGAATACTAACAAGAGGTGGTGGTGGTGGGTGTCACAAATCCGTCAAGCAAATCTCAAATTCTTACCAGTTCTTACCAGCAGCAGGCGGTGATCGGCAACCGTCGTAGTCAAAACTCTCAAAGCTTGGATAGAGCGATTACCAGGGAGAGTCAAACGCACGACGAGATATGTATGTGGAGCTGGGAAGGCTTATAATATGGTAGCAAAAAGGGTCAGCAATAATCAATTCAGAGATGCAAAGTTGAATAAACGCTCAACGACGGTACTGTGCTGGTCCTAGGCTAGACCGTGCTAGAGACGCGAGCCTAGAACACTAACAAAATCACGGCGCTGCACGTAAATAAGGGAAAAGCACACTCTGGAACTTTATTTCGCTCTTTTTTTGCGCTCCTTTTTTTTGCGCTCCTCTTTTTTTTGCGAAAAATCACTATAATGGCGAGTGTCTCAAAACTCTTCCCTCGTCAAACTGATAGGATGGGCACGAAAATTTTTTTCCACTTTTTTTTTCGGAAATCAGGGCAGCGACGACGAAAAAGTGCGACAAAAAATCACTATGATGGCACGTGGCTCAAAAGACTCAGAAAAGCCTAAAAATAGGATAGGGAAAAAATATTTTTGCCCGAGAAAATTTTGGCCTAAAAACTGCCCGGGGGTCTCCAGACTCTTTTTTTTTTTTTCCGAGACCTACGCAGGCAAGGAAACACGAATCGGAATTTAGATTGATCTCAAGAACAAACCTAATATGAGAAGAACTCGGATTGGTGTGGATATATGGTTGTGGTATATGGCAGCGGTGGTGGTATATGGTAGCGGTGGTGGTATATGAATACAGATTGGTGGTGGTATATGGATACGGATTGGTGGTGGTATATGGATATGGATTCAAAGCGGTGGCGGATAAGCAAAAGTGGTAGATGGGCGATGATGATGGTGCGGCGGCGGCGTGACAACTTATGACCAGAACTCGAAACTCTAAAAGACTAGACTCTAAGACCAGCAACTTGACACGACGATGCAACCGCAAATTCAACAAAGCAAAAACCTAAAAAGATTATGCAAAGGTTCAGATTGGTTCGGATATGATGAACTAACCCTAATTTTTTTGTGTGGCTTTTTCGTGGACTGTAGGTATGAAGAACAGACTCGATCTAATCTACGAAAAACTGTAAAATCTCACCGAGCAACCTGGAAATCTGATACCACTTGATAGAGGCAAAGGTGTCCCGATGTTTCGATGAGATGGTGGCTATCGTTTTCTGTGGGAGTCGACCTTGACGATCCGACTACGAACGTGCGAGACGTCGCGCCTTAGCAATCGCTAAACCAACTTCCGAGGGGTTATTGACCACGCCGGAGCACGATCAACCTGACCACGAGGGCCTGTTTCCTGCGAGCAAACGAAGAACAAGCAAGAAACTGAGATTGCAATCTGGATATTGCGAATATAAGATGAAAGCTTTATTGATCAAGGTGGGGTTCTGTGACGTCTTGGTCTGGTCGTTGGACACAAACGAAGTACGCGAAGTTGCAGCTATGGCGAACTTTTAATCTAAACAAAACCCAAAGTCTAAACGACGCCCTAAGGGCTGTATATATATGGAGGAAGAGAGGGGAATTTCGTGGCCCTTGAGGGTGGGGTCCGAAACCAACCCTAACTCTTGTTTCCCCACACATACGGACTCTAAAAATAGCCTATACTTAAGTATTTCGAAATTACATGGGCCTGGCCCATTAATAAGGTGACACGGCACCTAGAATAGCCTATGGACGAATATTATGAAGTGGCATCTTGTATATTTCGTCCAGGCTTCATGCACTCCTTATGGCGGCTTCAAAGTCCTGAAATCATCACTTGTAACTCCGCTCTTGATCCCCTTGCGCATGCCATCAACTCCATTCGTGTTCTTGCTCCAATGTTCATCCTTCTCCAAGCTAGGACCTTCATTTGTAAGCAAAACAAATGTATCCAATTTAGGCAGCATCATAATCTCATGAACATTAGAATCATTACCAAGAAACGAAAGTACCTGGTAATTTAATTGGCGTGCGCGAGCTCTAGTAATTGGTCCAGTATATGTAACAGTAGGGGCTGTGGGTGTAACAATGGTATTGATGTCCTCATCAGTGGGTGCACTTATCGTGCCCCCACTAGTTTCTACTCGACATGGCCTGCCCAGACTGAGTAAAAAAAGAGAGGAAGACATACTCAGACCCCAACCGACTGCCAGCAGTCGACTGCGGTCTCGGGGACTACACCCAGCGGGTGCACTTAGGTGTCCCCACTAGTTCGGATTCCACTCGACATGGTCCACCCAGACCAAGTGGAAGAGTGAAACAACAAAGACATTTTTTATCAAGGCCTCCGTCGAATCACACATTCGGCGGCGATCTCGGGGACTACACCCAGTGGGTGCACTATGTGTGCCCCCACTAAACCAGAACTACAACCGACACAACTAGGAAAGTTACTCGTCATAAATTCAAACACCCAGTGGGTGTGCAGATGCGAAGTGCAGAATAACAGGAAGTTGCACGGAGAAAAGTTTTCAGGTAGCGTATCCTAACAGAACAAGCAACAAGATAAGAGTTCATTCGGAAGCCAACTTACTTGGACATTGGCTCGAAGGGCCGCACTAGCGTCATAAGCAGCCTGACTATTTTCGTGCACCACCTTCACTCGCTCCATCATTATGCCAGCTTGGCGAATGGCTTATGCGTCGGCGTCGGCCTGGCTTTCTGGAACGTGATGAGTGGTAAAGAATGGGGTTGACGGCGCGGTCACGACAACTTGAAGTGCCGAGACATGAGGCTGGATAGTTGAAGCAAACACTGGTGCAGTCGACGATGTGGGGCGTTCACTTGATATTGGAGCAGCGAAAGTAACATAAGCCTGAGTCACATCTTCAGGCTGTTGGGTCACTAGTTCTGCCACCGGCACCGATTGGGACGTCTTTCCAGTTGATGCCTTCTTACTCCTCCTAGGCCTCAGCGACACGTCCTCGTTGTCATCCGGAAGATCAATGACATGAGGAGGAGCTACAAAGAAGAGTTAGTTGTTGGAATTCAGTCGGTCAACAAAATGGCTGAGAAAGCAAAGGCAAGTTTGCAAAAATCATACCCGGGTTAGAAGTGACCGTTTCTTCTACTCCTTCGTCATCATCCCTGTAGGCAGAAGTCCCAGAAGTGGTAGCTCTGCAAGTTTATAGATTCAATCGGACAAATGAGAAAGAGAGTCGACAACATAAATCCTCGATCAAAAAGTGGAGACAAGACACTTACGCACAAGCGACGGGGACGTCAATCTTCATCTTGGGCAGGGCCTTCCGAGGCTTTGGTTCTGTAATCTTTTGCTGCTTCGGGGCCTTCTCAGTCAGCACAGGGGTAGAGGTCCAAGTGCACTTGGGAAGTTTTCCCGCTCGACCTAGCTACTTCTCCACGGACACTTGTCAGGTCGTGCTTATGTTTGGAACGCTTTTCAGTGCGAGGCGGTGACTCGACTTCCTCACTGCTGCTTGAGTCCTCGCTTTCCTCCTCCTCTTCCCCTCCGTCAGATTGCCAATCCATGCTTTCACCTCCACTCGCCCCCCCCCTTCCGGGTCCTGCTCCTGTTCTCCGTTGGGCATCGAGTACATCTCAATGAGAGCCTGAAAGACAATAAGTGGAACAAATGTCAGTCGATTGGCAAAAAGCAATTACATGATAGATCAAAAAACACTCGGAAGATAGAATTGGACCTAGTCTAGTTCATATGAGTTGTCGAGTGGAGGGATTCTCCTAGACCCCCTGGGGTTATCTTTGTTGCCAGTGATGCCACTCAACCACTGCTCCACTGTATCCTCGTCGACTTCTTCTGGGTGGATCCGAGTGGTATCTTCGAGGCCCGAATACATCCACATCGGATGGTCGTGAGCTTGAAGTGGCTGAATGCATCGTCTGAGGAAGACCTCCAGTAGATCCATGCCAGTTACACCATCACGAACAAGCTGGACCACTCGCTCGACCAGCACCGTCACCTCCTCTTTCTCCTTCGGAGTCACTTTCAAGGCAGTGGGCTTCTCGACTCAAGCCATGGAAAAGGGGGGAAGTCCAGTCGACTGCCCTGGAGTCGGTTGGTCTTTGCAGTAGAACCAGGTCGACTGACAACCTCTGACTGACTTGGGAAGAATCCTGGCTGGGAAAGTACTTTTTCCTCTCATCTGGATCCCAAGACCACCGCACATCTAGATCACGTGTGTCCTCTCATCACTCGGATTGGCCTTTTTGACCGATTGAGATCGACAGGTGAAAATGTGTTTGAAGAGGCCTCAGCGTGGTCGACAACCCAGGAAATTCTAACACATGGACACGAATGCAGCGAGGTACACGATAGTATTGGGGGAAAAGTGATGAAGTTGTGCCCCAAAGAAGTTCAAGAAACCTCGAAAGAAAGGGTGGCGAGGCAAAGAAAAACCACGGTCGACAAGGTGGCGAGGAGCACATACTCACCCTCCCGCGGCCGCGGCTCGCTCTCGCCCTCCGGGAGACGCGCTGACTTGTGGGGAATCAGTCCTCCCTCGACCAGATCGTTGATGTCGTCTTGCCGGATTGTCGACCAAATCCAATCTCCCTGGATCCAGCCGCGCGGCAGGCCGGATCTCGACGAGGATCCGCCCCGGCTAGTCTTATTCCCCTTCTCCTTCGCCTTCGCCTTCTGCGCGTGCTCCAATCCTGCTGTCTTCTCCTTCCCCATTGCAGCGAATGGAGAAGAGGTGGATCCGGTGGAGAAACAGAAAAGAATGAGAGCGAGAGAATGGGGCGCACTGTGCAGAAATCCCCAGCTACGTCGCCTTATATGAGGTCTTCTCTCGAGTGGCTGACTTGTGGGTCCAAGCAATCCCGTCAAATACCGCAACAGTCGCGCGCGCAGTACGTGGCAAAAAAGGTGGCACGGGAATCGAGGCGCCCCTACCTAATCTTCTCCGATTACTGCGGCCTCCTCCACCCCGCGCACTTCCCAAAATTCAAATCTCGCAGGATCCGCAAGCAGCAGAGCAGTCTGTTAGACGGAAGATTTTCTCCATATCAACATTCGAAGCTTTTCAATAAAAGTTCACTCGACCAACTAAGAATGGATCAAGGCGACTGACAAAGAAGTTGAAGTCATCGTGATTGGTCATTTGATCTCAGTAGGCGCTTCCAAAGCACAAGAATTGAGTTGGCAGTATTTTCAACTCCTTCTCCACTCGGACCCTGAACCATTCGTGGGCTAATGATGAAGCTATGTACCTAGGGTAGGGTCAAAGGCCTGACCTAGACACCCTCCACTAGGACATCACCCTAAGTCCAGAAGTATTCAAGGGACACCTTCATCCACTCGACCATCAACGTTCCACTCGGAAGACTCAGTGTCACTCGACCATGATGATGGTCACTCGATGATCAGAAGACCTAAAGCCACTCTGTATAGCAATGGTCGAACGTTTACTCTGTAGACTTAATGGTCATTAAGTCACTTTATTGCTGGCGTTACCAGAAACGCCCCACCTTTATGTACCTTAAACCCTGTGTAACTGAGGGCTGGAGGGGTCCGACGCACTCTATATAAGCCACCCCATCCTCTGGCATAAGGGTTCACACCCCCTGTAACACACACACACACGCATAATCCAGTCGACCGCCTCTGGGCACCGAGACGTAGGGCTATTACTTCCTCCATGAAGGGCCTGAACTCGTAAAACTTTTGTGTACAACTTCTCCATAGCTAGGATCTTGCCTCTACATACCTACCCCCATTCTACTGTCAGTCTTAGATCCACGACACATGCCTCATGAGACGTCTTGGTGAAGACAACAAGCCCGGCGACAGCCGGAGAGAGCGACCCCTGGATGGAGGAGAGGTTCGCCTGGTCCTGCCCCGTCCAAACACGGTGAGCCGGACTGTAGACCGGACCGTGCACGCTGTCCACCAGTGGGGGGGGGAGGAGAGAGCCGTTGACATAGCCAAGCAGGTAGTGGCTCCCAAGGAGCGGAAGAATCTGCGCACGCTAGAAGATGTAGTTGTCGGACGACAACTTGATGGTGATAAGGTGGCCGAAGTGAAACGACAGCGGCGATGACGATCCCATCGAGGAGACGGCCTGGGGTGAGGGCACCATAGAGGCCGTCAGCATGACCGGGGACGCGGCCGGAGGAACCAAGGGCGCGGGGGCAGATGGCGCCGCAGCCGGGCCCAACGCCGACAGCCCCGCCATCAAGGCGGACTCGGGCGCCATCGGCGGTAGCGACAGGATAGCACCCGCAGGAGAAGAGGCAGACGACGCAGCAACGATGTGCACCACGAGCTCGTGCCCGAACGATGACAACGCTGGAGGAGTCGAGAAGAAGGAGCCTAGGCTCTCAGTCCCGAGCGGGGCCGGCACAACGGTGGCGTCCAGCGGGAGGGACAGCAGCGCTGCGAGGGAGGCCAGCAGGAACCCCGCTGAGGGAGTCCTGGATTAGGGGGTATCCAGACAGCCGGATTATATCCTTTGTCCGGACTATTGGACTATGAAGATAGAAGATTGAAGACATCATCCCGTGTCCGGATGGGACTCTCCTTAGCATGGAAGG
>NC_053027.1:349842162-349854482 GCF_003073215.2 Triticum urartu | reverse complement strand
AGACTTACCTGAGTGATTGGGCGAGGTCTGTGTGACCTTAGCTCAAGGAGAAAACGGTGAGGACTGGGTGTCTTGGACTAAGTGTCCTTGACTGGGTGTCTGGGACTGTGTGTCCTTTGGTTTAAATACCTAGCCGCTCCAACCAGACGTACAGTTGTCACATCAACTGGAACTGGTCCAACAAATCATTGTCTTCAACGTGTCACTGGTTTCATCTTCATTTCCTTTCACTTACAGTTATTCATTGTGAAGCCATTGCATGCTTGCTTTATCTTTTGTCTTCACAACATGAATGTATGATCTGTTCGGCTTCATAACTTCTTCCTACCTGATCCTTATTACACTGAAGCTGTTTGTCATTGCGCTTTCACTCTATTGAATATATGACCATGGCTGGCATAGTGTAATCTAACTTCCGCTGCATAGTAATAGGCA
Source organism: Triticum urartu (assembly GCF_003073215.2). Taxonomy (NCBI): domain Eukaryota; kingdom Viridiplantae; phylum Streptophyta; class Magnoliopsida; order Poales; family Poaceae; genus Triticum; species Triticum urartu. The sequence continues at coordinate 349,854,047 of NC_053027.1, read as the reverse complement.
TGATCTTCACTATTTGTCTTCACTACTCTCACGTTTTGAAGACTTTCATAAAAATCGCCTATTCACCTCCCCTCTAGTCGATATAACGCACTTTCAATTGGTATCAGAGCTAGGTGCTTTCTTGTTCTCTGTGATTCGGTTTAACCACCTGGAGTTTTAGCTATGTCGACTGCAGGGATAATCAAAGTCTCCGCTGCTTGTCTCGTCTTCGATGGAACTGAATATCCCTACTGGAAGAATAAGATGCGCATGCATCTTGAAGCCATTGACGTCGACCTATGGTATGTCGTCGAAAACGGCGTTCCCAAGGCTGGAGAAGGTGTCACTACTGCTGATGTCAAGAAGTTCGTTCAACTGGACTCTACTGCCAAGAATATCATCTGTGGTCATCTGACCAAAGGACAGTATGGCCGTGTAAGTGCCTTGAAGACATCCAAACTGGTCTGGGATTGGCTCTCCAAAGTTAATGAAGGCATATCAACCCAGAGAGATCAAAAAATCAGTGTCCTTCGCAATCTCTTCAACCGCTTCAAACGAAATGACAATGAGAATGTCCAGCACACCTTTGATCGGCTCACTGACATCACAAATGAGCTTCAAGCCCTCGGCGCTACTGAGATCACCAAACATGAAATCGTCAAGACGCTGCTGAGATCACTTGATAGTTTGTTTGACATTCTGGCCCTGATGATTCAAGAACGTCCTGATTTCAAGACACTTGATCCGTCTGACATACTTGAGAGGCTCAACACACATGAGTTTCAGCTTTCTGAGAAAAGAGATATCTATGGTCCAAACTATGGGCGAACTCGTGCCTTGAAGGCAAAAGCTGTCTCCTCATCTGAAGAAGAATCTGACTGCAGTTCTGATGATCCTAAAGACATTGGAAGAGAACTTGCAATGCTAGTGAAGAAGTTTCAAAAATTCACCAAGAAGAAAGGCTTCAGAAAATCTTCACGATCAAGCTCAAGGAATGATGAAGCTTCTGCTCATGACTACAAGAAGAAAACATGTCACAAGTGCAAGAAAACTGGGCACTTCATCTCTGAGTGTCCACAGTGGGACAATGAGAATAGAAGGAAGAAGAAGAGCAAGGAATATGATTCTGACGACAAGAAAAAGAAGAAAAACTCAAAGTCTTCTTCCAAGTCTTCATCAAAGTCTTCATCACACAAGAAGAGCTCATCTGGCAAGGCGCGTGCGTTTGTAGGCAAGGAGATGGATTCAGAGGAGGAATCCGCATCTGAGGAGGCAGAGGTGGAATCTGAGGAGGAGTCTGATTCTGGCATGGCGAGTCTGGCTACAGCATATGTCGCCAAGTCCATCTTCAACACTGAAGACAATAATTGCATCACCGACACCGACGCAAATGACAAGAACGACTCCACTCCTACCTACTGCTTCATGGCACGCGGTGCCAAGGTAAACACATGCACCACTCGCTATGAAACATCTAGTGACGATGACTCTGAATGTGATTCAAAACCTAGCTACAAAACACTTGCTAAAATTGCAACTGAACAACAGAAAGCTATGGAACACATTCAAAAACTGTTAGACAGAAGCGATGATCTGTTGGGTGCTGAAATGACTCGATCTGAATCCTTAATTGAAGACATAAAAAACCTTCACGTTAAGTATCAGGAACTTGAAGATCGTCATGATACTCTCTCAACAACTCATGAAAAGCTTTCCTATGACTATCTTCAAAGGAAGCAAGAACTTGAGAAATTGAGGGTGGCTCATGAAGATCTTCAAAAGGAAAACGAGTCACTTCGCGCTGAACAGATCAGTCCCGCTCAGGAAGGATTTGAACCACCATGTCTTAAATGCATTGAGCGTAATAATGCTAATTCTGTTGCTGAATGTTCCACTGCTACTACTGTTCCAATATCTTCAACTGTTGATGTGGCAACTAACCCCTCTGCTGAGGATACCACTGCTATTGCTGATGAGAATGCTAGGTTGAAGACATTGCTTGAAATAGGGATGTACAAAAGTCTGAAAGGGCATCAAACATTATGTGATGTCCTTAAGAAGCAGATTCTGAACCGAAACCCTAGGAAAGAGGGTGTTGGGTTCGTGAGGAAAATCAATGCAGATGGCTCTTACTGGAAACCTGAGCAGTACCCCAAAACTACATGGGTTGCTGCAAAGGAACTTTCAGCAGATCCATCCAATTTATCTGGCTTCACTAGTGCTAACCCAATTATCATTGATGAATCCTTTGATGCAAACTATAAACTGTTTAAGAATCAGAATGGTGAAGTGTTTGCCAGGTACATTGGTACTAACTGCAGGAATGGACCGCCTATGAAGAAGATCTGGGTTCCGAAAACATGTCTGGAAAATCTTCCTGTGAATGTCTTCATGACACCTCACTTGAAGAAGACAAACCTCGGTCCAAAGGCTTCATACAGACAGAGGACTCACCTGAGTCACACTAACGCAAATGTTTTGCAGGGAAACCACACTCAGGCATATGAATATGAGAGCGGTTCATCGAACCGTCATGTTCATATGACCAAAAATTATTCTGCTTATGCCTATGAGTATTATTGTCCCCCTGCTAGACTATTTGCTAAGGCTTCAAAGCCAAAATTCTCAGATGCTGCACTTAGACTCATAGCTTCTAAGCCACCCTTGAAGATGTGGGTGGTTAAGAAAGCTTAACTCTCTTTTGCAGGGAAAGGTCTCCAGCACAAAAACAAAATCGTCTGACGCTATTGCTGTGGACCATAAAAATCTTGTGGGGCGCAAGATAAACTGCCCAAATGGCATCATTATGTACTTCGTTCCTGAATCGCATGCTATTCTCCCCATTAGTCCTAATCTGGATCTAAGTTTTCATAACCCACTGGTTCGTCAAATATTTATGCTTCACAACACTCTTCGTGAAGCCTATCCCCCTAACTGCACTGTAGGGTACGACACCAGCGACTTCAAAGTCTTCAGAATGGATTATTGACAGTGGGTGTACAAATCACATGACTGGCAGAAGAAGCCTTCTTATGGACTCAACTTTACGTCCATCCGACAAGAGCCACATTACATTCGCTGACACTGGTAAAAGTAAGGTATTGGGTCTAGGTAGAGTTGCAATCTCAAAGGATCAACACATGGATAAATTCATGCTTGTTGAATCCCTTGGCTTCAACTTAATGTCTGTCTCAATGCTTTGCGATTTGAATATGATTGTAATGTTTGGCAAATATCGCTGCCTGGTGCTAATGGAATCTGACAAATCTCTAGTGTTTGAAGGGTATAGGAAAGGTGATTTGTATGTGGTAGATTTCTCAGCAGGACCACAACTTGCAGTATGTCTTCTTGCAAAAGCTTCAGAATGCTGGCTTTGGCATCGAAGGCTTGGGCATGCTGGCATGAGGAACCTCCACACCCTTGCGAAGAAAAAGCACGTCATAGGCATCGAGGGCGTCAAGTTCAAGAAAGATCACTTATGCGGTGCCTGTGAAGCAGGGAAGATGACAAGGGCAAAACATCCTTCGAAGACAATCATGACCACTACTCAACCCTTCGAACTGCTCCACATGGATCTTTTCGGTCCCACTCACTACTCAACTTTTACTACTTCTGCATGCCTCTATGGCTTCGTAATTGTTGATGATTATTCTAGATATACTTGGGTGCACATAATCCTTTACAAGACTGAAGTGCAGGATGTCTTCAGACGCTTCGCAAATCGAGCTATGAACAATTTTGGTGCCAAGATAAAGCACATCAGAAGTGACAATGGCACTGAATTCAAGAACACTGGCCTTGATACATATCTGGATACCTTGGGCATCACACATGAATTCTCAGCTCCATACACGCCACAGCAGAATGGCGTCGTCGAACGCAAGAACAGAACACTCATTGAGATGGCCAGAACAATGCTAGATGAATACAAGACTCCAAGAAAGTTCTAGACTGAAGCCATTGATACTGCATGCCATACAATCAATCGTGTTTATCTTCACAAGCTTCTGAACAAGACATCCTATGAACTCCTAACTGGCAAGAAGCCAAATGTCAGTTATTTCAGAGTATTTGGCGCAAAATGCTGGATCAAGGACCCACACCACACCTCAAAGTTTGCACCAAAAGCACATGAAGGCTTCATGCTTGGATATGGAAAGGATTCGCACTCCTACAGAGTCTTCAATCTCTTCCACTACAAAGTGGTTGAAACAGTGGATGTGCGATTTGATGAAACCAATGGATCACAAAGAGAGCAATTGCCAAATGTGCTAGATGAAGTTCCAGCAAATGAATCAATCAAGCTTATGGGAACTGGAGAAATTGTACCTTCTAAAGCTCATCCTGAAGAAGAACTTATCATCTCAGCACCTGATCCACATGAAGACAATGCTCAGCCTGACGATATACCTTCAAATGACCACATAGATCAGCAAGAGCAAAGTCTTCGCCCCACACACCCTCGTGTTGCAAATGAAGTACAAATTGACAAAATACTGGACAGCATCAATGCACCTGGTCCACTCACTCGTTCAAGGGCAACTCAGCTAACAAACTTCTGTGGGCATTTCGCATTCGTCTCAATATCAGAACCCAAGAAAGTTGAAGAAGCCTTCATGGAACCTGAATGGATTCAAGCTATGCAAGAAGAGCTTCAACAGTTTGAGCTGAATAATGTATGGGAACTGGTTAAGCGTCCTGATCCACGGAAGCACAACATAATAGGCACCAAATGGATATACCGCAACAAGCAAGATGAGCATGGTCAAGTTGTCAGAAACAAAGCTCGTCTCGTTGCTCAAGGATATACTCAAGTGGAGGGCATTGACTTCGATGAAACATTTGCTCCTGTGGCTAGGCTTGAAGCCATACGCATACTGCTGGCCTATGCAAATCATCATAACATATTTCTCTATCAGATGGATGTGAAAAGTGCCTTTCTCAATGGCAAGATTGAAGAAGAAGTGTATGTTGCACAACCACCTGGCTTTGAAAATCCAAAACATCCTGATATGGTATACAAGCTCAACAAGGCACTGTATGGCCTCAAACAAGCCCCTAGGGCCTGGTATGATACACTCAAGTACTTTCTGAAAAGCAAAGGCTTCATACCTAGTTCCCTGGATCCCACTCTTTTCACGAAGACATATGATGGTGAACTGTTTGTGTGCCAAATATATGTGGATGACATTATCTTCGGCTGCACCATTCAGAAGTATAGTGAAGAGTTTGGATATATGATGCAAGAGCAATATCAGATGTCCATGATGGGGGAGCTGAAGTTCTTTCTCGGTCTTCAAATACGGCAACAACGCAACGGCATCTTCATATCTCAAGAGAAATATCTTAAAGAGTGCCTGAAGAAGTTCGGTATGCAAGACTGCAAAGGCTTCACAACACCAATGCCAGCCAAGCATCATCTGGGTCCCGACGACAATGGTAAAGAGTTCGATCAAAAGGTATACCGCTCCATGATTGGGTCTTTGCTTTATTTATGTGCATCTAGGCCAGATATCATGCTTAGTATTTGCATGTGTGCTCGATTTCAAGCGACACCAAAGGAGTCGCATCACTTAGCTGTGAAGCGAATTCTTCGATATTTGGCTCACACCCCAACTCTAGGATTATGGTATCCAAAGGGCTCAGAGTTTGATTTAGTTGGATTTTCGGATGCTGATTATGCTGGTGACAAAGTTGATCACAAGTCTACATCAGGCACATGTCACTTTCTGGGACGATCACTTGTATGTTGGTCTTCAAAGAAGCAGAACTGTGTATCACTCTCCACTGCTGAATCTGAATACATTGCTGCTGGATCTTGCTGCGCTCAGCTTCTGTGGATGAAGCAAACACTCAAGGGTTATGGCATTCATCTGAAGCAAGTGCCACTTTACTGCGACAACGAAAGCGCCATCAAGATTTCCAACAACCCAGTTCAGCACTCGAAGACAAAGCACATTGAAATTCTTCATCACTTTCTCAGAGATCATGTTGTGAAGGAAGACATTGATATCATACACGTCAACACTGAAGAGCAATTGGCAGATATCTTCACAAAGCCCTTGGATGAGAAGAGATTTTGCAAGTTACGGTGTGAGCTAAATATCTTGGAATCCTCAAATGTCCTGTGATCAGGCACACATCCTAACACTTAAGCATATTGATGACTTAGATGTGCAACACACGAAGTAGTGTATATCTTCAAACAATGAAGACATACGTTCTAAGTGTGAATACATTAATGTGGAATTTGACTTCGGAGCGCCACGATAATTGTGCGCCGTGTCTGGGTCTAATACTTCCTATACGGTGGGTAACGCCACCACCAAACGTTCCATTTTGAAGTGTTTCTCTCATGGCGTTACCTCTCAATGTCTTCACAATTGGTTTGGTTTCATTCTCAATATGTCTTCATGATTATCTTCACTGCGTTGATTATATGGATATATATGTACTGATGTTCTGTCCTCTACATCATTCACTTATAGCTATGTCTTCTTGGTTGAATCTTTTGAACTAAGTGAATGTGATCGGACCCTAACCTATCTATGCTTTCTATCTCAAACTCTATCTCTCCAAGTCATATGCATTCTGTTGTAACTGTCAAATGTCTTCATTGTGTCCTTGTTAGCTGAAGACATAGTGACAACCATAAAAGTCCGTTTTTAATGCTCATTCCTCCACATAAGATCCGGAGAAGCAGGAACGACCGCCTGACAATTTAGGCGTGCGTGGTACATGGAACAAATCCCAATCGTCCTCTAACTGGCCACGCGTGCCTCAAATGCGAACCGCCAGGGGTACCTGCGTAATAGCGCAGTGCCACATCTATCCCTATAAATATACGATTCACTGCGGTCATTATCTCCTTCTTCCACCCTCGCACGAACCCTAGCGCCACCGCTAGCACTCGACGACGCCGGCGACGAAGCGCTTCACTGCCGCAACCTCTCCGACGCCGTTTTCATGCCGACAGCGGACATCGCTCTCTCCGCCGTCGCCGTAGGTGTCTTCCGTCGCCAAGTTAGGGCACGGAGGATCGAACTGCTCGACCTCAACTCTCACTTCGTCTAGCAGTTCCAAGTGTGGTAAATAAAACCTCTTTTTACAGCCTCTTTTGATCCCATAGTTCAGTCACTTTCTTCCATAAGGAGTTTCTCTTCACATCAGTTAGTTATCTCGCTACATCTCATGACATGCCTAGTATATTCACTTGTGCTTCATAAGGTAGTTAGATTCCTCACTTGTACTGATCTGTGGGTTCGTACAAATCTGGAACCAACTTCTTATCTGTGAGTGAATGTCTTCGCACAATGAGGTCTATGTCTTCTAAACCGATTTATCTTCAAAATCTTCTGAGAATGCATATGACCTCTTCCCCTTCCCTCGCACCTTAATGCTGTCACAGGTACATGTCCGTGGGAGAATCCTTTGGTTCTCATAGTCTGCATTCATTTGCAGAGTACTTGCAGCATCACATCAACTCTCCTGAAGCCAGTTCTTGCAAAAGGAAGCCTTTGAAGCCTTTGAACATCTTGAAGCCTTCCAAGTTATTCATGGCTTCAGAAACAGCAGCAAGGAAGGGAGGCAGACAGCGACGTGGTGAAACGTCCAAAGATCTGCCTGATGAATTGGCAGAGATGTACAAAACTGATCCCTGAAGAAAGCTATGGTCAGCGCAAGACACGAATCCAATGGATTCGAAGATATTGGGCAGAGCAATGGTTCCACTACCGCTTCGTACATCTCAGGCAAACATGATGCGACGAAGTGTTCCCCATTCAATTGACGACATGTGGGCAGAGTATTATACCAAGAAGTTCTACCAGGTCCAGAGACAGATAGCCCCATGCCTCAATAGCACACGTCTTCTGTAGTCCATGCATGGTGAGAGGACCACAGCCAGCTGAGGCACATCCGTCATCACTTCTCTGGTGCCGCGATGATAATCTCTTCAAGCGCAACTTTCAGTTTGCACAACAGTCAGCGAAGATAAACAAGAAGAAATTTGGGCTTGACTTCAACCCTGGTCCCTCCTCACCAAGGGCAGATGGCACACGCAACGCCGATCCCAATATCATCGGGCCGTATGCCAATCTTGCAGGCCTCATCACTCGCATCCTAGTCCAAGGGACTGCTGTGAATGACCCTCCAGCAGATACTGAGTCAGATGACGCCCCTGCTGCTCCGAAGCCAAAGCAGAAGAAGCCAAAAGCTCCAAAAGCTTCAAAGCCAGCCGCTTCTCCCAAGATCGCAAGAGTGAAGCCTTTAGCAACTGCACCTCCTGAAGCCAGTGTGCAGTCAGAAGGCTTATCACGAGTGTCCAAGCCCCAAGAAGCCAAGAAGCCTCAGCCACACACAGGCAAAGAGCTCATAGCTGCTGACATTCTGCGCTGCGAAGCCATTGATCTCTCAAGCGATGAAGATCTTGGAGATGATGCTCTTGAGCAGCTCATCAAGAGCAAGGAGGAGGCTGAAATCTTCAACAATCTGCCTCTGTTTGATGTCGCCATCATCCACAACTTCATCGATGAATGGTTTGACACACCAGACATAAGCTTCAATGATCTGCAGCTACCCATAGGCCTCAGCGTTGCCTTTCAAGATGCAATTGCTTCAGAACTTGCAATAGCCCAGCGAATTGTAGAACTGAAGCAGAAAATTGATCATGAAAAGGCTCAGTTCAAGAAGCACGTGGCCAAGCTCAGTGTGCAAGAAGTGAAAAACTTCAAGATCATGTTGCACGAGCTGAAAGAGAACTTCCTGAAGACGCGTGCCGAAGCTCAAGGCTCGCGAGAACGCATGAAGACTTTGGCTGATTGCTGCGTGCAAGCCTACAATGAGGCAGAAAAGCGAAAGGCACTTGGGCGTCCCGGCATTGACCCCAGGATGGCCGCGAAGAAGACAAAGAAGGCGGCTGTGCCCGAACCTGAAGCGCCAAGGTCAGAAACTGCTCCGATTGTCTTCCCCACTGCAACGACTGGCTCGAAGCCAAAGAGTCGATCAACCGCCTCACAGCACAAGAAGACACGGACTGCAGAGGCTGAAGCTAAGAAGAGAAAACATTCTGAAGCCTCTCCTTCTGAACCCATCATCAAGAAGCGCAAGACCAAGAAATCTCGGGCTGCTCCCACAGAGCCCCTGATAGTTGAACCTCTCTGCGTCCGCTATCCTGACACAGATCGTCAGTTGACTGTGCATGAACCCAACACTGAAGACATTCCAGCAGACGAACCCTACGCTGCTGAAAACATTGGTCTCCAAGACAATGTGCAAGGTGATGCAGCCCTTCCTCAGCTTGAGGCAAGCGAACTGATCAGTATTGGTCGTCCCTTGACGCCAATCACACAAGCAGCATCATGGGCAGATCGCCCACTGGAGGAAGATGAGCCACAGCCCACTGCAACTCCACAAGCGTCGCCCAAATTCCGTAGGCTGCTGACGACATTCCGGCTGCATCAGCCGAAGAGCATGCAGAGATACCACAAGCTCCAACTCCCCCACACCAACAAGAAGCAGTTCTCCAGGAGAACGTGCCTGAGTCTGCAAATGTTGAGGCTGCCACAAACAACGCCGAAGCAAATGTGGAGCCCAACCCAACAATAGCTTCAGAAGACAATGAAGCTACTGCTCCCGAACATTCTATGCCTGAGTCTGCTGCAGGACCACAATTCAACTATCATATTGCGTACAGACCCCAGGTCCAGAAGCCGATCCCACGACTGCCAAGGTTCCCAGGTCCTGCATCAGCTCCTGGTTCCTTCAACATCAACGGCTTCAGGGCAGATAACACGTTTTTCGACCGCTCCAAGAACCCTTATTCAAGGGAACGGATTGTATCAGATAGGTTCTGGAGCCATCAACAGCGCAACTATTATTCATGCATCCTTTACAACCAAGGCCGCATCTTTCCTCACAAGCGCCTTGAGGTTGAAGCTGTTGCTGGTCTGCCTGGTCTGGAAGAAGCACTGGATTGCTTCAAGCAAGTGGGTTTGCTGCCATTTATCACTGATGAAGAGCACTGGAACGAAGAGCTTCTGCTCCAGTTCTATGCCACTGTGCATATCAAAGGCTATAACAGAGATCCGAAGACATGGATTCTGGAGTGGATGACAGGCAATATCCATCATGAAGCCAATGCTTTCGACCTAATTGAGCTTACCGGCCTTCCCACTCCTGGCGAATTCTTTGAAGAAGGGTGCCAACTCCATGCTGAAGCAATTGAGAGCATATTTCAGCGTCCTGAGCCAGATATGAGTCAGATGCTCTCAATGATGAAGCCACTGCCTCCGAATGCACCCTATCCAACTAGGTTCTTCGTTGAAGACTTAGGGTACCTGCCCAGAACAATATATCATATCATAAGGCGGACTCTATGGCCTGTAAAGGGACACTCTCGATATGCTACAATTGATGGTGCAATGAATACTCTCATCTTCTGCATTCTACATGGCAAATGCTTCAATGCACAGGATCTCTTCATCCGTCACTTTGCAGCGTCTGCCTCAGAACTGTTTGGATTAAAGTTCTATGCTCCTTGGGTTATGTGGCTGATCAAGCTTCACTCTGCAATCTCCTATCAACCCTCAGCCCGCAACCATAGGATATTTTTGCCAGATGTGGACACATCTGCTGAAGCAATATATCCAGAGCCTGGCAAGCAACCATTAAGTCTTCAAAATGCAGAACACCAGAGCTTCACTCAAAATATTGAAGGTGTTGAAGCTCTCTCCCGAGTGTATCCAATGGCTGGCACCACACGTGCCCCTGCATCAACTGAAGCCACTGACAGCACAGCTGCCAAGAGACCCAAGAAGCGCGTTCGAACACTTAATGACCGAGAGATTCTTGTGGCTCTTCACCAAAAGCAAGATAGGCATCACGACTAGCTCAAACGGCAGATGAGAAGCATCATGCAAGACGTCAATCGCATCAGAAATCTGGCAACCAAGAATGCGTTTGTCGCACACGAGACCTGTCGCCGCACTTGGAAAGGCCTCACCATGATGAGCAATGAAGCTGAACTGCAAGAGGATGGCTTCAGAGAGAGATTCCAATTTGACTCCACGCCTCCAAGAAGAGCTGTGATGCGAAGCACACCATCACTTGAAGAGTCAGAATTCTCTTCTTCTGCTGCCACCGTGTCTGCCCAGATTATTGAAGAAGACGACGACGTGACATCATCTCCACCTGCTTCAACACACGTCGAATCTGCACCAAGCTCATCTGCACCGCCACCAAACAACTCCACCGACCCTGCTGCGCCTGGGAACGCGTAGGGAACTCTATGTCTTCAAACCTTTTTGGTCATCACTGACAAAAGGGGGAGAAGCATGATGTTTATAGTCTTCAAGCGGGTCACTTTGGGCGGGTGCCACTATATTTTGCTACATTTTGCTTCGTGCTTACAACTCCCGTTTTTTCTACATTTGCTTCTTTGAGTTGTAACACTTAGCATTGATGGCCGTCTGCTACCTGCTTGTCACTCCGTTATGCGAAGATAAATTCCGCATGTGCGACGATAAATTCCGCACTCATCTCTTACTGCAGACGTCCATTTTCCATTATGCATGTCATTATCTTCATATACTTTCACATGCATAGTGGATTGTCATCATAAGTTGAAGTGGATCTCCACAAGTACAACCTGCCATGTGCATTTGCATTCAAAAGGCAAATTACTTATATGCACATCTTCAGGGGGAGCCCTTGCAACTTATGAAGACAAATTCCTTTACTATTTCACAAATTATGTTCCCCGTTGAAAACTTCAACTAGTTTGTCATCAATCACCAAAAAGGGGGAGATTGTAAGTGCATCTAGTGCCACCCCTAGTTGGTTTTGGAGTATTGACGACAAACCTAGTTGAGGGACTAACGTGTTTGTGAGAATTGCAGGAAAACACA
>NC_053027.1:349818996-349841162 GCF_003073215.2 Triticum urartu | reverse complement strand
TTGTTTATACATGTGGGTCTGTGTGCACAGCGGTGCCAACTCTCTCACATCGCGAGAGCGGTGCCAAAATCTTTTGATTTGACATCGATGCGTGTTATGTGGCATACTTTTGCGAAATATGGCATCGGCCACATAGTGGAAGGCAACAAATGCCCAAGCTCTTCACGTGCTCCTAGTTAAATGAGAGGAAACAGAGAGAGAGAGAGTGAGTGAGTGAGTGAAAAAATATCACTAGCCAGCCAACCCTATCGTATGAACGAATGATATTGGTACCTCTTGATGACATGACAATCTTATGCAGCCAACTGCTCTAATATGTTCTCTTCTTTTGCAGATAAAAAAAGACCCGAAAGTGAAAATTGTGCTGCACTATAACAATCTCATCGAATGCCTTGATCTCCATCTTACAGAAATTGATTTGATCGACTACCGAGGCGGCACATCTGAGATTAAATTGGCCAGGTTCTTTATTCTGGAGGCAAGTGTGCTCAAGGTAATGAGGTTTGGCGTTCTCTGGCGTGCCGATCACCGCAAGCGTCTAGGCCTAAATGACAAAGTCTCCGCAGAAGCTGAATTTGTTTTTGAAACATCAAGTGGCCAGAGACTCAAAAACTTATTTGCCCATTAGTGACTTGTTAGGGCAGGTGGATTTTAGTTTGTACGATAATGCTGCATCCACCTAAAGTAACGAAAGTTCTTACGTAAACTTCCTAGTAATTCCCTCTTCGTAGGTGCAGCATTACTCCTAACATTTGTAATATCAGTTTGAAACTTGTAATATTTCCGTGTCCTATTCCTGCGTTTTCAAAATCCTGCGAATCAAACAGGTCCTGAGTTGGTGATGATGTTGTGCCTCCCATCTTTCGCCAATAGCCGTCGGATCTAGATCTGACGCATACAAACCAAGCTTCTCCATTTTTGCAAAAATATGCCCGCACTTGTTCCCTATTTACAAACAACTCCTTGTCTCTCACAATTAGCCTCATCTCCTCCCCACCACATCTAGGACTAGAAGGCCGTGGAAAAATCTGGCGCAATGGCCGCTGCCGGAGCCGTCCACCCCCAATCTTGGTGTTCCGTGCAATGCACGGGCATCTACACACGGGAAATTATGTCGAACGGGGTAGTTGTAAGCAGGCTAGCTCTACAGCCATGATGATAGTGACTGCAGACGGTGAGGCTGACTATGGTATGCCCAACACGGCGCCTATACTCAGGTGTCATCTCCGGCGCAGGGTCTTGTCACTTCACTGTGAGGAGCGGCACGTAATAATTTGACCAACGGATAGTACAGTGCTAGTACTCCTACTACTACTCCTACATTGGTAGGACTACTACTAGTACTAGTAGCACCACCGTCTGGATTTAGGAGTACTACCACGTCCATCTGGATTTTAGTATTTGACTAGCAATATCTAGTAATGCATGTCACCAAAAATGTACTACTCCCTCTGTAAATAAATACATGGTGTTTTATTCCTATCAGCAAGAGAACTTAATGTTTTTTTGCTACTCCTAACTAGAGTACTAATAGGATTACATGCAATGAACTAAACACTGCATGTCATGTTTGGTAGTCTCAAGTCATTGAAAGCATGCACGGCCCACGTCTCTCATTGGTTGATATGTCATGAAATAAGAAACAAGGAGGGAGTTAATGCACCGTGCCTAAGTATTTTGGGGTTATTTGGTTTTCGTAAGGTGACTTAGACAACAGTTCTGTTTACATGCATTAACATTTTATTAGTTAAATCAAAGGTCAAAACTTGGCGCAAAATGCAAAGGGGACCAATAAACCAGTAAACATCAAACTTCTCTCGTTTGGCCCCAACTAGAGGTCCGGTGAGATGACTATACTGCACCGACATGGAGGGGGACGCAGCTTCATTGACTTACGGCAACTGCCTTTGGGTGAATGACACATGGCCCCAGGGGGTGGCTGGCCCACCTATCATACAGCCAAAGGCAGGTGCAATAGAGGGCCGAGGAGTAGTACAAAATCCTACGCACCTACGCACGCTAACCTAGGGCTGAGTGATCACTCGAATCGCAAGATTAGTTGACTAGAAGCTACGCTAGACCCATGGAGGCGATGAGCGCGAGCATCAGCCGGCTGTGCCAGATGGTCCACGACACTGGCCTGCAGCCCGGCACCGAGGAACGTCTCCAGGTAGTATTGCTTGAGGCCGCCAGGGCGAGGGGCCGCTTGGACGACAGCTTCGTCTCCTTGTTCGACGAGGTCCTCGTTGGTTTCCTCGACAAGTTCACCGTCATCAAGAAGCTTGCAGACGACTTTGACGTAAGCCTCCAGCCGACGCGCCCAGGCTCTACGATGCCCGCCACCCTCAACGGCCACTATGGTAACAACCTCTTCGACGCACTGGTGGCCCTACGACTGCCCGCCGTCGCGCCGGAGAATGTCCACCTCGAGGTCGTGCTCGCCGCGTAGCGCCTGGCACAGCAAGACACCATCGACATAATCACCCACGTCTACGCGCAAATCATCCACAAGGACTACTACATGCAAGAGGAGGATGATAGGACGCTGGCCTTCTTGGAGCGCAGGGCAACCTTGGACGGCACTGTTCAGAAGCACGTTGAGCTCGCCGCCTACGCCGCTGTTCCTCACACGTCAGTTGGTGACCCGGCGCACTAGGGCGTGAGGATGTCGTTGAACATTGATGGATCCGTATGTATTTTTATCTTTCCGTCAAATCCATGTAGTAGTATATGATACTACCGTAATTATCTTACCTTTCGCATCAACTTCATAATTTTCGTACGTACTCCATGCATGAACGGCGCCAGAACCAAACTTCTCATTACTCTAGGAAAAATCGTTATTTTCTATCTATCGGTCGCGCCATGGAGCAGAACCAAATTTTACAAGTTACGAGTTCAAAAGGAAAAGTCTGTCGTGTTTGCGTCGCACCCCCACACGGTTGGTCCGGCACGCCGCTCAAGCGGGAATGCGTGCGGTGTTGCATTTTCACTTACAAGTGGGACCGCAGTTGAGCAAACCGACTATCGGCAAACCCCCACCCCACCCACCGCGCGATGGCTGAGAAAACAGGAGGGAGAAGAGATGGCTGTAGCACGGACTCCAAGAAAATTGGTGTCGGATGGGACTCGTGTGGGTGGCGTGTGCCATACTGCTAGACGTGAATGCTAGTTATGGCCCATGCCACCCCACTATATCGAGCCTATATCGAGGTACATAGAACAAATTTCCTACAGTCCGTGCTCAGCCCTCCTCTATCTCTCTTCTCAGCCAGCCAGCGGGCGCGCGGAGCCCATTGTCTGTTTTCTCACATGCGGCCCCACATGTCAGTGAAAACGCAAGAGGACCCACTGAACCTGCACATCTTACACCTCGACGTGCTGGTGATGAAAAACAAATCCAATAAAGATCATCGGTGGCCGCTTTTGGAGTTACTCAAGAGTAGTAAGATTCTATTTATAGTTTAACCCAAGATGCACATCTCGTGGCTTCAACTACCACTCTATTTTCTTTCATGACATGACCTGGATGCTGGATGTCCCACGTGTTGGCAAAAGGAGGAAGAACCCGACCAAATCTTCGGTTCTGCTCTCGGATTAGACTAGTTGTGCTAACTTAAAAAATTTATTGTGTACTCCCTCCGTTCCAAAATACTTGACTTCCATTTGTCCAAAAATGGATGTACCTATATACTAAGACATGTCTAGATACATATAAATTTTGACAAATAGAAGGCATGTATTGTGCAACGGAGGGAGTAGAATGGATGCAAGTTTTTGTATTGGGAATAAGAGTACATCCATATATTGATAGAGCGCAATTTAGTAGATGTTCTATCACTTTTAGCTAGGAACAGACACAAGATCGAGCCTCCGCAGATCAACAATGAATGCATCAAGAAGGCACTAATCCAACTTACAGGAGTAGTAAAATGTATTCTTGTGGTTCTTGTTTTCTTTGGTCTTGCTTTTCTAGTCAAAATTATCATTGGAGTCCGTGCAAAACGGAGGTGCGTTTGGGGTCGTTCGTTGGAGTTGGCCTTACAAGTGGGACCGTAGTTAAGGAAACCAACTATCGGCAAACCCCGACCTCGCCCGCCGTGCTATGGCTGAACTTAGAGAAACGACGAGGTTGAAGAGATTGCTCTAGCACGGACGCCAAGAAATAATATGGTGTCAGATGGATGTCATGGTGGTGGCGTGGGTCGTACTCCTGGACGTGAATGCTTGTTCTGGCCCATGCCACCCTACTACTCCTACTACTTACTCCTACTATATAGTACTAGTATCAAGGATTCGAGGTGCTGGTTACGTACAACGAACACATTAACATATGGCTACAGTAAAAACACCCGCCCGATGCATGAAGCATTTGAAGCTAGTACAAATAGTGTACTACTATTGTTGATTGGCCTCATCCGATAACCTGTTGCAATGCACGTACAATTATGTATTCGGAAAATATTTTTTTGCCTCGCCGCACCACTCACTCAGAGAAGCGACTCGAAAGCCATTCATAAATTTAGTAAGTTTATCACACGCATATCATTTTATTACATACAATAGGTCATCAACCCACATCGACAACGAGGATACAATATAAATACTAAAGTTTTCACCACACAACAAATAACAAGCAATGAAATGAACTTCAACTCAACCATTCCTCGGCGTTGGAAACACTTGCTTTGAACCACAAGTGATTCTCTGGGACGGGCCATCGATTGTCGATCTGGAAACCAACGCATGACTGATCATCCAGGCTGAAGCGGCCTACTATATCCCTACCAGGGTAGGGAACCACACAAATGTCCGAGGTATAGACACAGTTGCTTCTCATAAATGTGTCACCGGCAGTTGGATCACCTTTCACCATCATCGGATAGTTTTGTCCAAGGAAGAGCGAGTTTTCTCCAAGACTATCAATTCTGTACCAGGGAGAAGGAGTTGGCTCTAGCACACTAGTATCCATGCCGAATACCATGCAACAGGTGTTGGAATAGGTCCGGAGAGTGCGACCATGGGAGACACCTGCTTCCTTAGCAATAACATCATCAGTGGGCTGTATACACACAAGAAGAGGTGATCCATCGTAATTAGTTGCCAGGCGCCACAGAGTATATGGGTGCTACTCGTCCTCATGCTCGTCATCATCACCATCGTCATCTCCCCCTTGGTTATAAAAATTCAAGTATAGGTGGTGGGATGTTCACAGGACCTTGGAAACACAAGAAGAAGGTTAATTAGTAAAGGGAAACTTGCCTAACCCGCATGCATGTGGATGAAACAATTATAATTACGGTGGAAGACAAAACGATTACCGAAACTACGAGGATCCCATGCAAAAACAGTGCCACGAGTGGTGGCAGCAAACACAAGGCCCTCGTATTGAATTGCATCACAGTACTCATCCGTGTACAGAAACTGATTTTTGAGCAATATCCATCGAAGTCGAACCACGAAGGACGGCGAACAAGCTTGTCGAGATAGCAACCAACTTGATAGTGTTGTTATTCCAGAGCGGTTGAAATCGACAAATTGCTATCTTCCGTAGAAAGACAGTCACCATGATCCATATTTGAACGTGCGTACAAACCGGTGTGCTCCAACCTCTGCAGTCGTGCTGAGATTTTTGGAAGTGGAACCCGGTCACGAGTGTACACATTCACAAGTTCCCACTCGCAGCTGGACCCAATGTAAACAACCCAATATCCATTTGTGCCCGCCCAAGCCTTGCCCTCAAGCAGATGGCATCTTAACATCACATGTATCACTATCAAGCGGCATCAACTTGCACAAGGCGAGGCTTCCCTCGTCCCCGCGCCAGTCAGCAGGGTCACGACAAAGAAGATAGGGGAGATCAAACCGCTCCTGGACCCTTGGGTTCCTTGTAATGATGTTATTAGTTGATTCAAGAATGTTCTTGAACGAACCTGCCATGCTAGATGAGGTGATGATGTCGCACCGATCAATGAGTTCCTCCACCACGTCATCTTTTGGATCAGGGCAAGAATAACGGGGTCATTTCTAGCATGTTCCCTCCATGGAGAAGACGATCGAACAATGGCAGAAGGAAGGGTGAAGGCAAATGGAGGAGGGAGGAAGAGCGTGCGACAGCAGTTCCAAATCGAGAGGGAAAGGCGAAGAGGCGGTGGACGGTTGCCATGGTACACGAAGAGGTGCCCCGGTCTACATAGACGTCTGTTCGGAAATTGTACAAAAGGACTCATTGTCATCTCACTGACATGTTGGAATGGGACCACATGTCAATGAAAAATGGTATGTAATTTCTCGTGCAAAATGCGATCTGGCCGCGTTGGCCCAAGGTGCCGCGTTAGTTATCGACCTTTATTTTTTTAATGGCGTGCCGTTCAGTTTTGAAGCATGACTAACTGGTACTGTATGCAGAGAAAATATAAACTACTCTACCACTACTCCACCTCTAGTACTAATATCAAAAAAGATATATAGGCTGGAGCTTCAGCACTTTCTTGCTAAGGGCTGCCCACTTGCTTCTCACACTATCACTCTCTCTCCAGATCTAAAAAAGACGGCCTCTATCTCCCTCCTCACAGGTGGTCTCAAATCCGCCGGGGAAGAAAAGGACGTGCAGCGTTGACGCACTGACGACAAGGCCGTCCTCTCAGACCTAGCGCCCGCATGGGATGGCCTCCATCCCCAAGCTTGTTGTTGTAGTGTGTGCGGAGGACGACGACCACGAGCGAAGCCACTTCCCGCCGACCCTCAGGTATGCTACCTCTTTTTGAACCATACCCTTGTTCTATTGCCCCATCTGCCACGTCGCTGCATGTGGATCTTTTTCCACTCCACCATCTTCCCAATTTGCTATCCTCTGCTCTGCTGGTCACGCAGATGAAAACCTTAATTTGCACTATTAAAGGAAACCCTACTTCATGCAGACTAATTCATGTCTGGGTTGAATAAGGAAAGGAAGGGAGAAAGTACTGTCCAAGAGACTAGGCATCGAACCCGCATCTAGGTTGAAAAGGGGAAAATCAATAGCTAAGGAACGAGTCTCGTGTCTCTTGGTTGAAAAGGGTAGAAAGGCATGACAACGCAATAGAGAATGACCAGGTCGATCGGTTTGTTGTCCTCACATAGGAAAAAGGTGGCTAAAGAGAACAAAAATGGGACGTAATCCACATATGTTGCCTCGATGTTTTTTGCTCTGGGCACCACTCTATGCGTCCGTAGGGGTACATTGTACTGGTGCGCCCAGTGTCCGAATGGGCATCCCATGCTCTTATTGCCACTTTTTTGCTGTTAGTATAACGCCAGCGGTAAAGTCAAGCAATGCTACTGCTAAAGTGATGCCACATTTAGCTAATGCCACACTCAGTCTAATGCCACTGATAAATTTAAGCAATGTCATTTAATGTCACTGGATTATTTCAGGGTTAGTTATTGATTGTGGATGTATTAAAGATTTTTCAGCTAAGGCATTCTAATGCTGCTGCACAGCTAGTATACCAACGATGAAACTTGTTACTACCTTCAGATTTTTGCACTGTTAATGCTTATAGATTACATACCTGTCGATTACATACCTGACATCATGATGTAATGTTAAGTCATTTCTTTTTGTACAGTGTCACTGAATTGTCAAGGCGGTGATGGCATTTTATTGTAGTTGAACTGCACAAAATATGCTTAAAAGAAGAGGAAAGGTCAGGAATGGTTCACCTTTTCAGAAGAAAAAAACTATATATGCCTTCCTGACATCAGCCACGGTTGCCTTATTTACTCCTTCAAACATGTGGTTAGAAACAGTCTTGCTACCTTTTCCCATTAAGAAATTGGAATGCTTATATTTGTGAGACTATGCTTCAACTAGTGCCACTTTTATAGTAATCACACTTTCAATATCTATGCAAACAGGGATGCTCGATTTTAGTGGAACTGCACAAAAAGTCCAAATGGTTCAACATTAGGAGCATGTTTTCTTCCAAACCTTTATATCCAATTGGTGGCACTATGAACTGTCCATTACGAAGGTACATGGTTTGCTACTATCTTGCTACTCTTTTTGTACTATCATTAGATATTAATATTAGTGGTTTGCATGTTAATTTATTGGCAGGGTAGACCTACATTGGAGGTGCAGGACATCATTCAATGATTGGATACTTAATTTCGGTTGTATCGATTTCACCTCTTCCATCACTGCGAACATGGATATCCTTAGTCTGATGAAGAATAGGCGCTCTATTTCTGCTTTGAACTAGCAAATCAATTCAGTATGAAATTCTCCAGGGCCAAACATGACAGCATTAAATTGTCCATTGCAAAACATGACAGATGCTAAGCGGAAGAGGCGTGTTTAAACCGAAAATAAAAGGTGGGGTATATGTTTACTAGCTGGTTGATATTTGTGCAGACAGATGTCTGCCCGAACAAACAAAGTGACCGCAATTTTGGTGGAACTGCACAAAAGAATAGTTTTGAGTAGCAAGGGCTAGTTTTGAGCTTTGAGATCAAGCACCCCCAAGCCACCTTTTTTCTTAGGGCGACAAACCAAGTCCCACGCTGCCAAGGAGTGGGTTTTTGCATCTCGATCTAAGACTTTTCTCCAAAGGCAATGGCATCTTGCCCGATCAAAAATGTTAATTAACTTCAAAGGGAGTTTGAGGACACACATGGCGAAAGAGAGCAGAGATGAAAGTGTTGAGTTAATGAGTTGTACTCGTTCACCATAAGAGAGCCAGATTGCCGTTCCAGTTAATCTGCATTCAACTCTATCCATGAGGGGCATGAGCTCTCTCACAATCGGCCTTGTGGTACCCAATGGAAGTCCCAAGTATGTGAACAACATTCTCCCAACTTGGCATCTAATTTCCAATGCTAATTGTCGTGATTTCTCTCCATCAACATTTATGGGCACCAATTGAGATTTTCCATAATTAATTTTAAGCCCAATTGCCCTAGCGTAAGAATCTAGAATTGCTTTAATAGTGCGCAGTTGATCACTTTCGGTAGGGAGCACAATGATTGTGTCATCAGCGTATTGAATGACCGGATATTGTTCCGACGCTGGTTGCTCAATCGGTAATTTTAGATGTCCCTCCTCCCATGCCTTGTTGATCAAGGATTGTAGAAGATCATCGGCAATTACAAATAGCAGCGGAGACATCGGATCCCCTTGGCGAACACCTCTTTTGCATTTAAACTCTTTCCCTGGCACTCCGTTTAGAAGAACAGAAGATGTTCCAGATTCCAGAATCATTTTTATCCACATTCACCAACGATCATCAAAACCTTTGCACTTTAGAATGTTGAGTATGAAGTCATGTTCCATAGTGTCAAAGGCTTTATCAAAGTCTAACTTTAGAATAACAGTTTCTTTCCCCAGTTGTTTACATTGATGTATATATTCGAAAGCCCAACCTAGGCAGTCCTGAAGCGTATGCGATTTGATGAATTTGTATTGGTTATGATGGACAATATTTAAAATCCATTTTTGTAATCGCTCTGCTAGGATTTTGGTCAACACTTTGAGCACACAATTAAGAAGGGATATCGGTCGGTAGTCATTAATTGTTTCAGGCGTACCTTTCTTTGGAATAAGCGTTATTAATGAGGTGTTGAGGCAATTAATATTAATATTTCATTCCCAAAAATCTTGACATAAACTGTAGAAATCCTCCTTGATAATTTCCCAGCAAACTTTCAAAAATTGACCATTAAAACCGTCCGGCCCCGGGGCCCGATCAGCAGGTATGAGTTTGATCACCCTATCAATTTCGTCCGTAGAAAAAGGTTTGAATAGTTCAGACGGGCCAGGGTACTGTTGGATTAAATCTGACATCGCAAAATTATATGTTGTGGCATTCGAGACTCCCATTCTCTTCTTAAAACATTCCAAAAATGATGCTGCTTTGTCGTCATGATTTTCAATTGAGCTTCCATCCTCCATCAGAAGCGATGTGATTGAGTTTCTTCTGAACCTTTCTGTTGCATGAGCATGGAAGTATTTTGTATTTTCTTCACCTTGTACTGCCCATCTGAAAGTACATCTTTTTTCCAATAATCACTATGGCATTTTAGCAGTCAAAGCAGACGTTTCTTTAGTATAACTCGAAAGTTTCTTTCAGGAACAGATAAAAGCCGCAGCTCTTCAAGATTGTCAATTTGTATTAAAATCCTGTTGCGGTTTTCAATAAGAAGGCTAAGCTTAGAAAAAAATTGCTCCAAGTTTTGAGTGCATATCGTAACCTTTTGAGTTTTGCAGAGATCTTTGTTGCACTAGAGCTAGCTTTGATTGGAGCCCACCACGAGTCCATGACCACCTCCATAAGACCAGGGTGAGATGGCCAAAAACTTTCAAACCGAAATATTTTGCTTCTTGGTATAAATGTTTCCACAGATAGCATACAAGGAATATGGTCTAAAATTGGACGAGAGAGGGGTTTTACCACAGTATTTGGAAAACAGAAATCCATTCGGGCGATGAAAAAACCAATCCAATTGTTCCAAAAGTGGCGATTGTTGCATGTTACTCCATGTGTACTTACGCCCCTTTATTGGCATTTCCAAAAGTGCAAGTGAGCTGATAATTTCATTAAACTTTATGACACCATTGACATTGCCCCCCTCTTGGTTCCTGTTGTCCAACGATCTCATGAAATTAAAATCTCGTATAAATAGCCACAACTCGTCTGCTTCCACTTCGACAGATTCAAACCACTGTGTGAATTCCGCCCTCTCCGGCCCATCACATGGCCCATAAACATTAGTTAAATTCCAAGTTTGGTTAGATATGATAGAGGTCATTTTAATTGTAAGCACATATTGATAGCTATGCAGAACCTGCCCAGTAAACTGGCTATTACACCAAATAATTATCAGGCCTCCAGATGCCCCAACTGAGGGAACACATTCAAACTTATCGAATCTTCTAGGGCAACATTCCCTCAAAAAAGAAAGATCAAATTCCTCTTTTTCGTTTCTTGAAAACATACAATGGAGCAATTTTATTCATCAATTTTATTACGGAGAGCTAACATTTAGGTTCATAATTAACACCACAGATATTCCAACATAAAATGTTCCAAAGCACTGAAGACATAGTATCTAACAGAATAAAAGTTCAGGGACAGGTAGTTAAAACCAACCAACAGCAAGCAACTGAAATAAAAGTGTAGGAACTTAGGCGTCTCCCAAGTTCTGCTCCTCCACCCCCTGCATCAGCTTTTCTTCAATGATTTCCTCCGGCGGTATACCGCACGTGTTGATGCCCAGATGCTGGATTGTTTTAATAGGAGTTGGTGGTGGTGGAATCTGGTTATGAGCAGGCTGGACCTCCATGTCCTGGGCAGTGCTGCTATCTCCAATTTCAGGAATCAACCTAGGTTTGACATGTGAATCCCTCTTTCTGTTGTCAGACATAGATGGAGCTTTGAAACCCAAGTACCTAGTTGCTCTGACACTACGACGAACCTGAGTGACGTCCAGAGGGGCAGTAGGGCGACGTCTCTTGCGAGATGTAGATGTATCAAGTATCATGTCCTCTCTTCCTTCAGTCGACTCCGAAGTGCCGTCAGTCATAGAAACATCCATAGAGTTACCTTGTTCCATGCAAGCATGTTAACCTTCCCATCATAACAGCAACTGTTACACAAAGTCCAAATTTCCTTGCTGTAGGAGATGACCTGATTGCCTGCAACAAAATGGGTGAAAGGGAATGTAGTGTTGTAGGCCACTTGCACTAACTCATTTAGAAAGATCTGAACTCCACCAGCAAATCTATTCCCTTGTTCTTGCACAAAATCAGCAGGGTTCTTCCACCCTATCCTGGGAGTGTAAATAGTTGCATAAAAGTGAATCAAGAACTCTAAGAGGTTCATTTCCCTTGGAACTTCCATCTCCACTACATGAGCATTGATCTAGTTGAAACTGAACTCATTATCCTGTATCCCTTGCAAAAAGTTTTCAGCAGCTTCTTCCACCATCTGCACATCTTCATCCCACAAACATAAACCATCATCATGACCAGTGTCGTCAGTCAGAATTCCATCCATCATCGAGGGGCCATCATAACGAGTAAACTGACAATAATTGAAGCCCTGGTATTGTTGAGGGAGTGGAGGTAGAACTAGCCATTCTCCCCAACCTTGCTGAGGCGGCTGCGGTGCTGGGGCTGCCCCCCAAGCATTAGTAGCATTTTCCAACTACCAAACCCATGAATTATGTTGAGCTTGTTGCATGACATTCGGAAAAGGTAGTTGTGTGGGGTGTAGTGAGGCCCCCAAAGGAGGAGGTGCATCCTCATTCCCTTCCAGCCCAGGGCTAGGGTTTCTGCCATTTAGCACATACACAGGGACTGTCCATGATTTTCCAATGCCACTAATATCCGTGAACCTCTTGATAACTAAGCTGAACGGCACATACTTCAGCTCATTAATCAGAACTCTGACCAGCACTCTAGCTTTTTTGTGACATGGTCGATGCCAGAACATGCATCTACCAAAACACGAGACGACCTTCATAATATAATGCTCTGTTCGATAATCAAGCGAAAAGCCTAGCAGCATAACCCAAGCATCTCTCTCAATAATCGAACGTCTCATGTTTGGACCATCATCATGACGCAGCAGATAAAAGTTAGAGTGATCATCTAAGGTTTGTTCCCCCATATCCACCATAGCATCTTTGATGATTCTATCCTCAAAGCAAACCAAACCCACACAAAACGGATAAATCTCACCCTCAGTGGTGTGCGCATCATGATCATCCCGCAGCACTATCCTAACCTCAACAAGAACAGCTTCCCGTTGCAGATTTGGAGGGGGCGACAAAAACCAGAGCAAACCTTGCATGGTCGAGAGGCAGATCATCAACAACCATCATATTCCTCTGCAGCCTTCCATCAGGTCCATGTTGGATGTTCATCACGCCAGGAACGAACTGATACGGCAGCAACGGGATATTCACCATGGTACTGGAAGCAGGGAAAGCAAGGGAGAGGGGAGCTATGTTGCAGGGTGGCGGAGTAGACGAGACGAGGGGTGGTTTTGGGGAACTAGAGTTGTTGCGATTCTCTGTGTAGAATGCGGAGCGTCCGGGGCGTTTTGGTCAATATTAGGATATACGAGGGCCTCTCTCTCTATCCGTTTGGGAATCCAAACTTGTTTGCTGAGATTATCTCGCATATTCGGTTTTTGTGATTTTCTACGCCAAACTTTCTGTTGACTCTTCTGGTGTGGTAGCAGTTTTGTAGATAAGTTATCTACATATTGTGCTTTTTTATTTTTCCACACACCTCGAACCTGTGAACCCTTCTTACTAAAACATTGCCAACCCATATGGCCCAGTTGAAAGCAGATTCGACACCGAAGCCCAATAGTGCATGCATTACGCCCATGATTGTGTGAAAAACACTTGGAGCGGGACAAAGATGTCTTCACCATATCATTATGATTATTGCAAGTATATGCCAAATCAGTGCAACTTACACAAGATTTAGTAGGGCAATTAGTACTTGGATGCCTCGACCGAAAGCAAAAGCCACATCTGTTCAGTCTTTCAAAAATAAACTCCTTATCTAGTACATCTTTAATAGATGGTGACACGTTGCTTCACCTACCTTCCGCCTATAATTACTGGTTCCCGGCGTTCTCCGGTAGCACCGTCACCCAACTAACCCTATCGGTGTTGGGGAACGCAGTAATTTCAAAAACATTCCTACGCACACACAAGATCTATCATGGTGATGCATAGCAACGAGAGGGGAAGAGTGTTGTTGTGACGCCCGGGTAATTAAGCTACAGTGATCCTCTACTAATGATGCCACATCACCTCGTTTATAGTTGCTAATCTCGAGTTAGTTCGAAACCGACTCAAATTCAAATTCAAAAATAGGCAAACAATAAAAGTTTTCAAATATTAAAACTAAAATGTTCGGAGTGAACCAAATATTGCATAGATAATTATGGGGGGGAAACCACACATGTATAAAATGTTTAAATACTATGAGATGAATAAAACAGTAGTAAAAATGATTATTTGAATAACTTTTATAATTAATAAAATGTCAAACTAAGTTATTTGGGGTCTAGACTTTTTGTGACTATGGACTAGGTTGTAATACTAATTTAGATACTAAGTGTATGTTTTACTAAAATAGAATGCAACTACAATAAAGCAGGAAAGAATAAATAAAAGGAAAAGAAAACACAAAAACAGAAAAGGAAACTAACCAAAAAAAGGTAAAAAGAGACCCCCCCCACTGGACCCCTTGGCCCAACTGGGCAGGCCCATCCCGCACCTCCCTGGCCTATATGGCCCTATCCCCCGAAACCCTAAACCGCTACCCACTCCCCCCACTCCCCCCCCCCGATCCAATCGGAGCCCGCCGGCGCCGCCCCCCACTCTCGCCCCCCCCTTCGCCACGCCGCCGCCCGGAGTGCCCCTCCCCGCCGGTGCCCGTCCGCGCCCCGCCGTCGCCACCTCGACCCGGACGGCCGCCCGGCACACTGTCCCTCCTCGTCTCCTCCTCGCCGGACCACCGGCGCACGGCTGCCCGTGCCTACTCTCCCATGTGAGCTCCCCCCTCCTTGTCCGGTCACCGCCGTGGTCGTGCCCCTTCCCCCGCGGGTCCCTCGTCCCGTGCACGCACATGGCACCCGCGCGCCGCGCCCCAGCTCCTGCCCCCTCCCCCCCCGTCGATGCGCGCGCGCTCACGCGCCCAGCGCCCTGCTGCCAACCCGGGGCCGCGGTCTCTTTCCCCGCGCCGCGCCTGGGCCGCGCGCCTCACCGCTTACCCTCCCCGCGCTCGCCCGCGCGCACAGCCGCGCGCCCGCGGCCGTGCCGCTGCCCGCTAGCTCTGCTGCCGCGTCGCACCCATGGCCACGCCCCGCGCGCGCCTTGCCTGCGCCCGTGGCCCTCCGCCTTGCCTCGCCCCCGCGCTCGCTGGCGCGCACCACCGCCTGCTGCCATGGCTGCTGCTCGCCGCTGCTGATCCCCACCTCCGCTGCTGGCCTCGCCTCCGGCCGCCGCCCGCCGTCCACCCCAAACCCCCCTGCCCGTCGCCCCCATGCTGCTCCTTGCGGCGCCCTATCGGGCGCCCGCTGCGCCCGCTCGAGCCGCCCGGTGCCCGCACCCAGTGCCCAATTGGCCATAGGCCTATGACACATGGGCCCTGCCCAGAACGTTTTTTTAATAAAACATATATAAAAATAAAAATAAATAATAATAAATAAATAATGAATTAGTAATTAATTAATTAAAGAATTAATTAACTTAATTAATTTTGATTAATAAACTAATCAAATAACTAAACTAATTAAACTATTAGGTAGTTAATTAGTCAGTCAATGACAGTGGGGCCCACCCCTAATTAATTCTGATTAGGTTAATTAAACTGGATAACTAAATGTGTCACTGACAGGTGGGACCCACCTGTCAGGTTGACCAGGTCAACTGCTGATGCCATGCTGACGTCAGCAAACACTGTTCTGGATAATGTTGATTTAAATAATTAAATAAATCCTAAAATTGATTTAAATCTTCTAAAATTAATATAAAATAAACCGTAGCTCGGATGGAAAAACTTTGTACATGAAAGTTGCTCAGAACGACGAGACGAATCCGGATACGCAGCCCGTTCGTCCGCCACGCATCCCTAGCATAGCAAACACGCAACTTTCCCCCTCCGGTTCATCTGTCCGAAAACGCGAAACACCGGGAATACTTTCCCGGATGTTTCCCCCCTTCACCGGTACCACCTCGTACCGCGTTAGGGCACACCTAGCACCACGCTTTGTCATGTCATGCATCGTCATGCATTTGTTTGCATTATATTTATTGTTTCTTCCCCCTCTTCTCTCGCTAGACACCGAGACCGACGCCGCTGCTACCCGGTACGACTATGGTGTTGACGACCCCTCTCTCTTGCAAGGGCAACCAGGCAAGCCCCCACCTTGATCACCAGATATCGCCTACTCTTCTCTATACTGCTTGCATTAGAGTAGTGTAGCATGTTAGTGCTTTCCGTTAATCCTATTCTGATGCATAGCCTGTCCTTGCTACTACTGTTGTTACCTTTACCTGCTATCCTAATGCTTAGTATAGGATGCTAGTGTTCCATCAGTGGCCCTACGCTCTTGTCCGTCTGCCATGCTATACTACTGGGCCGTGATCACTTCGGGAAGTGATCATGGGCATATACTATACACTTTATACTGTTACATTACTTGTGATGCTGTTCGGAGATGGGGGCTGAAGGGGCAGGTGGCTCCATCCCGGTAGAGGTGGGCCTGGGTTCCCGATGGCCCCCGATTGTTACTTTGAGGTGGAGCGACAGGGCAGGTTGAGACCACCTAGGAGAGGGGTGGGCCTGGCCCTGGTCGGTGTTTGCGGATACTTAACACGTTTAACGAGATCTTGGTATTTGATCTGAGTCTGGCTACTGGCCTATACGCACTAACCATCTACGCAGGGACAGTTATGGGCACTCGACGTCGTGGTATCAGCCGAAGCCTTCGTGACGTCAGCAACGGAGCGGCGCGCGCTGGATTGGACTGGAACGCCTACTAGGCTAGGTCTGCTTCCGGCCGCCCACGCAACGTGCATGTGTGCTAAGGGCGATGGGCCCAGACCCCTGGGCGCTTAGGTTTAGACCGGCGTGCTGACCTCTCTGTTGGACTAGGTGGGGCTGCGACGTGTTGATCTTCCGAGGCCGGGCATGACCCAGAAAAGTGTGTCCGGCCAAATGGGATCGAGCGTGTTGGGTTATGTGGTGCACCCCTGCAGGGAAGTTAATCTATTCGAATAGTCGTGATCTTCGGTAACAGGATGACTTGGAGTTGTACCTTGACCTTATGACAACTAGAACCGGATACTTAATAGAACACACCCTTCCAAGTGCCAGATACAACCGGTGATCGCTCTCTCACAGGGCGAGGAGAGGAGGATCATCGGTTAGGTTTATGCTATGCGATGCTACTTGGAGGTCTTCAGTGTACTCTCTTCTACATGCTGCAAGACGGAGGCTGCCAGAAGCGTAGTCTTCGAAAGGACTAGCTATCCCCCCTTATCCCGGCTTTCTGCAGTTCAGTCCACATATAATAGCCTTATTCCAGTTGATACCAATGCATACATATGTAGTGTAGCTCCTTGCTTGCGAGTACTTTGGATGAGTACTCACGGTTGCTTTCTCCCTCTTTTCCCCCTATCCCTTCTACCTGGTTGTCGCAACCAGATGTTGGAGCCCAGGAGCCAGACGCCACCTTCAACGACGACTCCTACTACACCGGAGGTGCCTACTACTACGTGCTGCCCGCTGACGACAACCATGAGTAGTTAGGAGGATCCCAGGCAGGAGGCTTGCGCCTCTTTTGATCTGTATCCCAGTTTGTGCTAGCCATCTTATGGCAACTTGTTTAACTTATGTCTGTACTCAGATATTGTTGCTTCCGCTGACTCGTCTATGATCGAGCTCTTGTATTCGAGCCCTCGAGGCCCCTGGCTTGTAATATGATGCTTGTATGACTTATTTAAGTTTTAGAGTTGTGTTGTGATATCATCCCGTGAGTCCCTGATCTTGATCGTACACATTTGCGTGCATGATTAGTGTACGATTGAATCGGGGGCGTCACAAGTTGGTATCAGAGCCAACTGCCTGTAGGAATCCCCCTTCCACACTCCTTGGCAGAAGTTGAGCCTAGTCGATGAAAAATGTTTTACTAACATGGCTGAGCGGCCCATGGGCCCACGTCGCCATTGGGTGGTATTAGGATCTTTTATTCGTCGTCTATACTCTGGGACTCTGATCTCTCTTCTATTTGGGTTAAATGATTTTGCTAAAAATCTAACTTTAGGTTCTCGAAAATACTTCCTCCCGAAGAGCCCCATTCAGGCCAGATGATCGCCTGCTGCACCAGAAGATTTCGTAGTTACTCTCTCCTACTCTTTTGAGACTTTGTGCCCATCGCCTTTGCAAATTCCCTACCACTGTTATATCATTATGGATAACTACATCCACTTGCCCTTTCAAATCCCATTGATCTTGTTATTACAAGATACACCGAAAATTCTCTGTATTGTTCCGAGAATATTTTTTGCCTACTGACTTGCAGTTCCTCGCCACCTGAATATCCCTACGGATAATATCTCGCCCTTATCGAGTATCTGCTCATCCCTAGTTGTTCATGTGTTTCACAATGGTCGTCAAAATACTATTCGATCCTCCAAAAATCCTTAGTAGCTTATTGCTCTGCAATACTTGTCTGCTTGCATGATGGATGCTTTCCATATGTCTGGCAATATTCGTTAGTATCCTTAGGCACCGTCATTTTGATCTCTTTGATTCAACATGAGTGCGAATGCACGCAATAATCAGTTGATCCTTTTAAATTATCTTTCCGGCTCAGACGTCATTTTAAACATGAGCTGGTTCTCAACAAATCCAATTGCCGTCGATTGTACCCCTAAGGCTATTCAACTTATCCATCCCTAATCAGAACATTGCTTCTGATCCCTTGATTTGAAAATCATAATTCCTTTGCACTTGAGCTCTGGATTAGTCAGTTGTTTCCATAATCCAATGCCTTTGCATTCTTTCTTCTTCTGGTAGAGTACCGATACTCACATCAGCTCCATTGTGTATCGTCAGATCCATTGTTTGATTTCATCCGACATCGTCCTTAATGTTCAATAACCTTGTGAGCCTTTCCACAGGTATATAATGCCTTTGGTAAACTGTATCCTCTGCCTTGTCATCCATGCTCTACTTTTGAGCTTGTGTTATTTACTCCTGAAGTTTGTGATATATGTTCCTAAGATACCCGATGGTTTGAACTAATGTCTTCCCTAATCTGTGCAAACCCGGAAGATTTCACGGGTCATACTTATCTGGTATTGCACCAGGTAAAACTTTCAACAACTAATGTCATTTTCAAAATACAAGAGGTGAATGAAAGGTTATGCGTTGAACAAGTGGGAGTCGACCTTGGATTTTGTGTTCATGCCCATGGACCCGAGGTGGAACTTATCATGGGAGCTTCTCGTAGTGATAATAATCCCCTTGTTATAACTTCTTCTCTTATCTATGCTTGGTCTTTTGCGACCGTGGTTTCAACCATATTGTTCTTCTTTGATCCCATTTCTTGGGCAAGTTTAAGTGCTTGCCTTCTGCAAATGATTTCACTTGTCCAACCTCTATCCCGCTCTACCCTTGAGTATACCCTCTAGTACCGCGAGAATATCATGGAACTACATAACTTCTTATGGGTTCTTCATCAACTGTTATTTCTCACCGATTCCAATTTTCCTAGGTTCTGGGTTGTCGTCAACCGAGAACACTATAAGTGAATCAATTCCGCACTTCGATTCAATAACTCTAAGTAATCTCCGTTGCTTATGAGTTTAATGATCCTTCAAGTCATTCCTAGCCTGATCGACTATATCATAATTGTGCTAAATTTTAACTATGCTACCTGGTCCTTCTTTCCTGAGCACAATTTTCGATGATGAGCTAACCTTACATCGATCTTCCTCCTCATGTAATTTCGCCATAAAAACG
Source organism: Triticum urartu (assembly GCF_003073215.2). Taxonomy (NCBI): domain Eukaryota; kingdom Viridiplantae; phylum Streptophyta; class Magnoliopsida; order Poales; family Poaceae; genus Triticum; species Triticum urartu. Next base: position 349,821,622 of record NC_053027.1, on the reverse strand, counting down.
GCAAGCTTGATTTCAAGTTTGTGTCCTAACCATGGTTCCAATAACCTTCCGCTTCATCCTTCCTTTGACTTGATGTCATCATCGACCGATTACGTCTTCATGAAATCTCTCAACAATTGTGTCGTGATCATCATCAACATTTTGAGCTCTTCCAGGATATCAAGTGAGTTCATGATGAGAAGTACCACCCTTGCCCTCGATGATCTGTGTTATCATCGACCACCCTATTGACTTCCCTCCAACACAAACTTGATTGAGTTTTGTGTTATACCTTGAGTTCCTTGCTATCCAGCATCTGTTCTTCTTTACCTTGGAGTATTACCCTTTATATGTCAAGAGTGTGGCAAGAAATTCACCACCCTTAAGAATTCTTGACACAAGTGATACTTATTAACATCACCATTCTTTCCTTGGTCCTCGTGTTGTTCCTAACCGGAAAACCGACAAATGGTCTGTGAGGTGTAATTCTAAACTTCTAGCAACCCTATTGCTTTGAAGTTATTGGTCTACAGTTTCATTCTAAGTTTATTGCTTATTGAATCATCATTCGAACATTGATCGTGCTACCTAGTCCAGATTCCTGGGTGCACCCTTCTATCATTGTTCAGTTGTGTATGTTTCCCTCGAGCATACATCATTATATCATTTGATCCGCCAAATGATTATCTCCTTGTTCACATAACTGTGGAAATCCATCTTTTTTGAATTCTTGATGAATGGTCGCTGAGTCCATCATCCACATCCTCATCTTCTCCTTGGTTAATGATGAACTATTGTTTCGAAACTTGCTTCTATAGTTCATTTCCCGAGAATCTTACAATGTCATCCCGTCAATTGTGTTACACCTTTTCTTCTCAGACATCCTGAGTCTGACATATCCTAACACCAATCAGATCTGAATCTCGGTCAGATATGATGGTTGGGATATATTTCCAAGAGTTATAACAATGGTCTTTATGTGACCGGTAAGGTGATGTCATGCCTAGCGCACCGGGCCGGAGGACCCATTGTTATAGTTTTCCTTTTTAGCAAGGTTAATCATTCTTCCATGAGGAAATTGTAAGACTTATTCTATATGTTGTTCTTGATGAATCATTTGTGTATCCAAGTTCGATCTTTGTTTGAAGACCAAGTCAATGCTATCTCGAAGCATGTCTGTGGTACTCCGATTTTCAACAAGAACGTTTGAAGCCCAATGCTAAATGTTTCTTGCTCAGTTATCCAAACACCGCTGTATGGGTAATGTCATGAAATTTCTCTCCCCTTACCTAAAGGGTTTTCTGCTTTCTATCATGTCATGGATATCATGCTCTCCTCGTCCTTGGGAAAGATATACCCGTGGAATATGTGTTTAAACACATTTCCCTTTCCATTGTTCTGTTTAACCTGATGATCACGTTTTCCTTTTTCATTGGTTTGTTTGACCTCTCTTGTGATCTATATAATCTAAGCAGTAGTTTTCTCCTACTTAGGTAAACACCTCGGTGTACAATTCTGTCAGTAAGACCCTGTTACTATTGTTGTTGACATTCCGGTAACCGCCGATGGATGAGAACCTTGCCTATTGGCCCGCCTCGTTCAACGAGCAGGAAAAGGGTTCTCTTCGTCCCTAGCCCTTGGTACCGATGTTGTTGCCGACATAACAGACAGATTATCCTCTGACAGGCCTTGCTTACATGATCGGGCAAGATGTCACCGCCCTTCCTACTTTTAACCCACATGGTGGGCCCATAACCCACCGTTCTACAGGATCGAAACCTGACTCTCCTATACACCCTGTTGCCAAAGTTATTCCTAGAGCTTGACTTCGTATGTAATTTGCGAGCCACCTTCCTAGTGATCAATTCTGGTATCGGACACAATACTTATTCCCGTTGCTCTGAACCCCATTCACACTCTGTTTCAGGCAATGAACGATTGCCTATCCGCTTGAAACTTCTTATTGCACCGTCTTACTTTGCTCTCGATGTGTTTCATTTGTTCAACTCGAGAGATATTCATAAGTTCATACTTGGGAAACCCCCGGAAGATTTTCCCTTGTAACATCCTATCGTTGTAGAGCTGCCCCTTACCTATTCGTAAGTACGATGGAGATCCCGAAGAAAGGATGACAAATTGATCATGGTGACTTGAAGCAGTGAAATGAAGACATCAACGAAAGGGATCAACCTCTTCGAAAGGGCAGCCAAGACCGAGAAGACTCGTTAGGTTTTTCGCTACCAACACCTTCGCCCCTTACTCCACCGCTTAAATCTCGGGACGAGATTTCTTGTAGTGGAGGAGAATTGTGACGCCCGGGTAATTAAGCTACAGTGATCCTCTGCTAATGATGCCACGTCACCTCGTTTATAGTTGCTAATCTCGAGTTAGTTCGAAACCGATTCAAATTCAAATTCAAAAATAGGCAAACAATAAAAGTTTTCAAATATTAAAACTAAAATGTTCGGAGTGAACCAAATATTGCATAGATAATAATGGGGGGAAACCCACACATGTATAAAATGTTTAAATACTATGAGATGAATAAAACAGTAGTAAAAATGATTATTTGAATAACTTTTATAATTAATAAAATGTCAAGTTATTTGGGGTCTAGACTTTTTGTGACTATGGACTAGGTTGTAAT